>NC_047117.1:52313819-52396319 GCF_902500255.1 Thalassophryne amazonica
CTATGTCATTGAAAAGTAGGAACTACTGCATGTAAAAACGTAAAAAGGCAAAATCTGTAATTTTGTATTGAATACAAAATTGGCCGTTATGATGTCTGTTCAGTCAAATGCTAGAATGTTTACTGCTAGTTGTATAAACATCATAGTTGATCTGTGGTCCGTACAGACCAGCGCAAACATGAACTGCGGATTAATTGCAAAGATTACTCAAGTGTAAAGTTTGTGTTATGGTGACTTGTTTTTAAAGAGATAACTGCTTTCATTTCAATGCAGTCATGGTACAGTCAGTCTGAGTAGAGGTTAGAGCAGCTGCATTCACCACTGCATGTTAAAAACAGCCTTGTGCTTGCTGCACACTTGCTGCACTTCTACATCTCTGAAAAATGAAGGGAGTTAAGGATGAAGTGTCCATCTCTCACCTGTGCATTTGTACACTCACTGAATTGAGTATCTTGCTCAAAGGCCCTGCACAGCTGAGCTGGCAGAAGATCCACAGCTTGGATGTGAATGTTGATTTGGCATAAGTTTTACACCAGATGCCCTGATGCAACTCCACATTACATGGAGAAATGTGGCAGGGGTGGGGTTTGAACCGGGAACCTTCCACACTGAAACCAAGCGCACTCACCACTTGGCCACTTTTCATTATTTTTAGAAGCTATTTTTGAATTTTAATTTTTTTTTCACGGATACATTCAAATTGCAGTTTAATACAACCATTACTGGTAAGTATTTTATTTTAAATATTATTATGTAAAACACCTTGTTTTCATTCAGGACCACAGGCAACACCCCGTTGACTCCATTGTTTACTTTGAATGTATAGACTACAACTAGGAATAACTGACAACAGAAAAGGCAAAAGACATCAGAATGATTTTGTCAGCTGAAGAGAAATTACTGTTGCCCAAAGGCTTGTGATGACATCCACCTCATTCTCCTCTGTGCAGGCTGGAGAGAATGTTGACGTGTTTGTATCGGTGGCTTGCCACCCTGGTTACTTTGTAATCCAGCTTTGGCAAGACCTCCATAAACTGGCGGTGTTGATGGGAGAAATGGTTATTTACTATAACCAGAATGCTTCGAGTGTAGAACCATTGGCCACTGATGTCAGGAAGGGAGACATCTGTGCTGCTCAAATAGGCAAGGGGTAGGTGTTTGTCACAAAACCGTCCACTGCTGGCAAATACAACCCCAATTCCAATGAAGTTGGGACGTTATGTAAAATGTAAATAAAAACAGAATACAATGATTTGTAAATCATTACTTGTACTTGTAACAACACTCAATAAGCATTTGGGAACTGAGGACACTAATTGATGAAGCTTTGTAGGTGGAATTCTTTCCCGTTCTTGCTTGATGTACGACTTCAGTTGTTCAACAGTCCGGGGTCTCCGTTTTCGTATTTTGCGCTTCATAATGTGCCACACATTTTCAATGGGCAACAGGTCTGAACTGCAGGCAGGCCAGTCTAGTACCTGCACTCTTACTACGAAGCCACGCTGTTGTAACACATGCAGAATATGGCTTGGCATTGTCTTACTGAAATAAGCAGGGACATCCCTAAAAAAGATGTTGCTTGGATGGCAGCATGTGTTGCTCCAAAACCTGGATGTACCTTTCAGCATTGATGGTGCCATCACAGATGTGTAAGTTGCCCATGCCATGGTCACTAACACACCCCCATACCATCACAGATGCTGGCTTTTGAACATTGCGCTGGTACCAATCCGGATGATCTTCTTCCTCTTTTGTCCAGAGGATACAATGTCCATGATTTCCAAAAACAATTTGAAATGTGGTCTCATCAGACCACAGTACACTTTTCCACTTTGCGTCTGTCCATTTCAAATGAGCTCGAGCCCAGAGAAGGTGGCAGCGTTTCTGGATGTTGTTGATGTACGGCAGTCCAGACCTGTGGCGCCCTGTGTGAAAACGTGTGATGCATTATGAAGCACAAAATACGACAGCGGAGACCCCGGACTGTTGAACAACTGAAGTCGTATATCAAGCAAGAATGGGAAAGAATTCCACCTACGAAGCTTCAGCAATTAGTGTCCTCAGTTCCCAAACGCTTATTGAGTGTTGTTAGAAGGAAAGGTGATGCAACACAGTGGTAAACATACCACTGTCCCAGCTTTTTTGAAACGTGTTGCAGGCATCATTTCAAAATGAGCAAATATTTGCACAAAAACAATAAAGTCTATCAGTTTGAACATTAAATATCTTGTCTTTGTGGTGTATTCAACTGAATATAGGTTGAAGAGGATTTGCAAATCATTGTATTTTGTTTTTATTTACATTTTGCGTAACATTCCAACTTCATCGGAATTGGGGTTGTACCATGTTTTTTGTTAAATCCCATGAATTAAATGGTGCTATTTTACATTGTTACAGAAATCATGTTCACCAAGGTGAAATGATCACACCTAAAGTCACACTGCTCTCATTAATTACGGAAGAACAAACGTGTTAAACGTATTATGAATGATAAAATACAAACATTTGCTGCGTGAACCTTAACTGAACACCAACATTTCGGTCTTTCTTCTGCACCTCTCTAAATAGCTGGTATCGTGTGATGGTGGAAGGGATCCTCACCAATAGGTTGGCATCAGTCTATGACTTGGACCGCGGCAAACGTGAGCTGATCTGCTTTAATCTCCTCCGACCTCTCATACAGGAGTTTCGACAGCTGCCATTCCAGGCAGTTACCGCACAACTGGCAGGTAAGTTTGAACACTTTAAAGTGTTATTGCAATAGAGGCGCCAACAGACTGATAGCGACTGTTGCTGTGTGTAATAGTCGTTTCATGAAAGCTGTTACTGGATTCTTTCATTTTTTTTCTTTTCTATTCTTAAGTCAACAAATGATGGCTGAAGCTTTGTTGATTGCGAAATGGATGAGAGCAGAATGACAACAGTGTATTTTATTGGACTGGAAAGATACACGGGTGAGAGTGTCGGGCTTGTACCGCAGAACTGCACCACCAGGACAAAAATATGTTTTGAATAAGACAAACTTAAATTGACACCTACTAAATAATGCTGAATGCACATCAATTTGGAAATCAATTATTAATTAAATCCAGCAACATGTTAAATTTGTAAAACTGTACAAATCTTTGATTTATTAACATTCTAGGAGCATATTTGAAAATTAAGTCGAGATCTCACAATATAATTATTAAAGGGGTCATGTTGTACAAAATCAGAGTTGGCACATTCAACCTGATGGAGCTTCAGAGGTGCTGAAAAGGGGAATGGGCAAAACTGCCCAAAGATAGGTGCACCAAGCTTGTGGCATCATACTCAAGAAGACTTGAGGCTGTAATTGCTGCCAAAGGGGCATCAACAAAGTATTGAGCAATGAGTGTGAATACTTATGTATAGCAGTGGTCAGAATAATAGTAGTGCTATGTGACTAAAAAGTCAGTGAGTTCGTCAGTTTTGTGGAACAAACAGGTGTGAATCAGGTGTCCCCTATGTAAGGATGAAGCCAGCACCTGTTGAACATGCTTTTCTCTTTGAAAGTCTGAGGAAAATGGGATGTTCAAGACATTGTTCAGAAGAACAGCGTAGTTTGATTAAAATTTTGATTGGAGAAGGGAAAACTTATACGCATGTGCAAAAAAGTATAGGCTGTTCATCTACAGTGATCTCCAGTGCTTTAAAATGGACAAAAAAAAATAAGACGCGTGGAAGAAAACGGAAAAGAACCATCAAAATGGATAGAAGAATAACCAGAATGGCAAAGGCTCACCCATTGATCAGCTCCAGGATGATCAAAGTCTGGAGTTACCTGTAAGTGCTGTGACAGTTGGAAGACGCCTGTGTGAAGCTAATTTATTTGCAAGAATCCCCCGCAAAGCCCCTCTGTTAAATAAAAGATGTGCAGAAGAGGTTACAATTTGCCAAAGAACACATCAACTGGCCTAAAGAGAAATGGAGGAATATTTTGTGGACTGATGAGAGTAAAATTGTTCTTTTTGGGTCCAAGGGCCGCAGACAGTTTGTGAGATGACCCCCAAACTCTGAATTCAAGCCACAGTTCACAGTGAAGCATGGTGGTGCAAGCATCATGATATGGGCATGTTTCACCTACTATGGTGTTGGGCCTATATATCGCATACCAGGTATCATGGATCAGTTTGGATATGTCAAAATACTTGAAGAGGTCATGTTGCCTTATGCTGAAGAGGACATGCCCTTGAAATGGGTGTTTGAACAAGACAATGACCCCAAGCACACTAGTAAACGAGCAAAATCTTGGTTCCAAACCAACAAAATTAATGCCTCGCAGATGTGAAGAAATCATGAAAAACTGTGGTTATACAACTAAATACTAGTTTAGTGATTCACACGATTGCTAAAAAAAAGCATTTTGAACATAATAGTTTTGAGTTTGTAGCATCAACAGCAGATGCTACTATTATTGTGAACACCCCCTTTTCTACTTTTTTTTTTTTACTAATAGCCCAATTTCATAGCCTTAAGAGTGTGCATATCATGAATGCTTGGTCTTGTTGGATTTGTGAGAATCTACTGAATCTACTGGTACCTTGTTTCCCATGTAGCAGTAAGAAATATACTCAAAACCTGGATTAATGTTTTTAGTCACATAGCACTACTATTATCCTGAACACTACTGTACACGTCATTTCTTAGTTTTTTATTTTTAAGAAATCTGCAAAAATTTCAGAAAAAAAAAGTTTTCCATGTTGTCATTATCGGGTGTTGTGAGTAGAATTTTGAGGGGAAAAAATGTATTGACTCCATTTTGGAATGAGGCTGCAATATAAAATGTGGTGACAGTGAAGCCCAATGAATACTTTCTGGATGCACTGTATCCACATCCCGCTCAAATCCAGCTCTCGCCAGCATAACCTCTTGAAACCAAGAAAATTTGGCTGAATGCAGCTGTCTGTGTTGCCAGTGGAAATATGGTGCCATCCACCCATCCATCAGAGCCTCAAATCCATGGTACACTGACATTAAGAGATATTGCCACGAGACAAAATATTTAAATATGTAACTAATTAATTTGCTCTGTCAGTCACAGTGCTAAAGCTGAGGAAATGAAACTTGTTAACAGACAGACAAACACCAGTTGGATTAATTTTAATAACTTAATAATATGGATTATATGTTACCAAAAAGGGGTTCAGGTTAGGATCGGGTCAAGTCTTTTATTTTTAAATTTGTCTAACTGGCTTTCTGTCTGTAGTGAAACCTGGTGAATTGCAGCACGTAGGTGATGTTTTCAGCGTGCCGCTCTCTTTCAGAATGACAGTAACAGTCATTCAGATTGTTGTCCAGGTGCAGTTCGTTGATGGGGTTGGGGGGTGTTGGCTTTGTCATTGGTAATCTACCTGAGCCCCTTCCAGTCATTGGCTGAGAAATGGTGACAGAGTTTCTCGCAGTACAGTCATTTAGCTTTTGTCACTGTCTTACTAAATCTGTATTTGGACTCTGAATTATTGTACTGTTTTTATTTTGTTTAATAATTTGCATTTCACTTACTTTATTTTTCTATTTTGCATGCCCTTATGCCTGGTGCACACGGCAAGATAATTCGGCCGATATCGGACCCAGTCTTCCCCTTCTGACAATCTTAAGGACGCCCTGATAATCATGATGATGCTAAAGATAATCTTATCAGATATTCCTGCCGTGTGTGGTGTGTTAAGAGCGCTCTGATCTGCTCGGAAGGACGTCAGGGGCGCTCTGATCGCAAATCGGGGTTATTCAACATGTTGGATTGTCTTAGTCCTCCGAGCACAAATGAGCATGCAGCCTGCTGAATGTGACGTGTAGCCAATCAGAAAGCGATGTGACGGACACACTAACATCAAAACAGCTGTTCTGACTTACCAGAGTGTCTCGTGGTCGCGCTGCCTCCACTCCTTTAAAGAACACCTTTTCTTTTTGCATTGTTTTTTCCTCTGTTTTAAATAGTCCACAAACTATCTCCGTTTGTTTACTCTGAAGTCACGTTTAATCTCAAGAGATTTCCTGTCTGACCTGGGAATGTTCGTGTGTGAAATCTGTTCATGTGTGTTTTTACCGTGTGGCTGATCACCACACACTGTACGACCAAACCTGTTAGATCTATGATTTTTTTTTATTTTTATCTTAACGTGTGGTCTCTCAGGCTTTGGAAACCTACAGATAATTGTAAAATCTTTTTATTATTATTATTATTACTACTTGCACCGTGGGCCTCGGGGAGTTCTGCAGTTTCAGTCCTGTATATGTTCGGTACATATGGCATTGATAATAAAGCTGACTTTGACCCTATATTTCTTTTCAGTGATGTTCTCGTGCGGCCATTCAGACAGATCAGACTTGTGCTGTTGCAAATATTAAAATCATTCCCACGCTGAGTAAATCTCAAGTCTGATGAAAACTGTTATCCACACAAGGTTTTTTAAGATGACGTCGGGAAATACTTTAATTCCTTATCGTGAAAATTATTTGTTAATAAATGCAGCATTTTTTTTTTTTTTTTAAAGAAGTCTCTCTGTGTTGCTCCGGGTGCGTTTCCCGCTGAACCAGAAGATGCCAGCACTTTGTCGCACCAACCAGAAGAAGAAAAAACATTTTATGTTTCAAATATCTTTGTTACGAAGCATAAGGATAGCAATAATATAAATGGTGTGGAATGGATATCTTGCTTCTTTTAAACAATACGTATTATGCCAAAAGACAAACGGTACAAAACAATGAAAGACCCACAACAGAAAAATAACACCAGCAGACAAGCAAAATCAAACATAAATGGACACATCATCGAAACCAATAACAACAATAAAAAAAAAAAGGTTGTAAAAGTGGCGGCTGCAGGGATTCACACATGCTTCACAACAAAGAATAGTTATGAGCTGTCTATTCTTCTGTAACTTGATTTTCTTCTGCAGGTGTGACACAGCACCATTGGTCTGAGAAATCCGCCATGTTGTTCAGGAACCATGTGGAACAGCGGGCGTTGGTCGCCCACGTGGCGAGTGTCCTTGAAGAGTCAAAGGATCAGTGTGACTTACAGGAGCCCAGGTTGACTGTTTATCTGGTGGACACCACAGTGGAGGACAGGGATGTTTGGATTCACACCCTAATGGCAAACATTGATGACCAGTCCTCAGCCGCTAAGAACTCCCCCGCTAACTAGCTCTATTTTGATCAACCTGTTGGCATGTTGTTTATTTTTGAGAGAGAACTTTTATGGTGGTGCTAACAAAACAAGGGAGTTTTTGTTTCCCCTTAAGTGTGTTCTTTAATGTAGCCCATCGGTTGTTAGTACTATTGTGTCAACTTAGTGTCACATTTGAAACCATAATATTTAGTTCATTGCATGTTGACTTGCTGTGTAACTTTTCTTTAGGTTTTTATTTTGGTCAATATACGTGAAATATTGCTTGTTGTTCTTTGTCCTGATATACCTTCCTCCCACTAAAAATTAAATTTAGTCATTTCTAATATATGCAGAAATGTTTGTTTTTTAATTATATATGTGAACCTTGTCGCTGCTTAACAGATGACCCATTTCTTGTTAGCTGGTTGACGATGCTTTTCTGGTGCTTCAAAATCATACAGTAGGTGCCATCTTAAATTTAAAATGTCACTGACTGTTGGTTGCTGAATTCCATCCATCCATCCATTTTCTTCCGCTTTATCCGGAGTCGGGTCGCGGGGGCAGCAGCTCAGGCAAAGCCGCCCAGACCTCCCGATCCACACACACCTCCCACAGCTCCTCCGGGGGAACCCCAAGGCATTCCCAAGCCAGCCGAGAGATGTAATCCTTCCAGCGTGTCCTGGGTCTTCCCTGGGGCCTCCTCCCAATGGGACATGCCCGGAACACCTCTCCAGCGAGGCGTCCAGGGGGCATCCGGAAAAGATGCCCGAGCCACCTCAACTGACTCCTTTCGACGTGGAGGAGCAGCGGCTCGACTCCGAGCTCCTCCCGAGTGACCGAGCTCCTCACCCTATCTCTAAGGGAGCACCCAGCCACCCTGCGGACGAAACTCATCTCGGCCGCTTGTACCGCTGAATATGTAAGTTGGTCCTCCAGAGACTGTGCTACGTTGTAAATAAAGGCTGCAGCCAATCATAGAGCGGCGTGTCTCAGCCAATCAGCAAAATGTCAGACTCCTGGCTAAAAGTCACGTGACCAAATAACCCGATACCGACTCCTTTGCGTTGGCTGGAGGAGTGGAACCAACTTACTGTTTTTTTTTTTTTTTTTTTTTTTTCGTTTTTTTTTTATTTACACAATTATAAACAATACAGGCGAATAAAACAAATAGAACAGAAAACACAGAACAATGGCTCAAGGTGTGCAAACAGATAAAGGCATTAAAATAGTTTACATAAAACAGATTTGAAATTAAATTCTCTTCATAATGTCACCCATGGCAACCAAACAAATCAAAAACTTGTTAAACAGATTTTCCCCCCCCCCCCCCAAGCAATTACTCAGAATAAAAATGTGGAGTTTAACTGCAGAATAAATAAATAAATAAAAATTTAAGTATCAGAAAGCCTTCTTGATTCACTCCATGTAGGTTTTAAAACGTACTGTTATCAGACAAACATCCACTTACAAGTGAAGCACAAACAACTGCTGTAACTAATGAATAACTTTAATTAAAACCTAAAGAAATAAACCATTTTCTAACACAAAATAGAGGAAAATACAGCATTAACCTTCTTTTCCCAGTCAGTTTTGTTCAAATTCAGATCACTTGAATGATTTTGTAAATGTCCAGAGTGTCTTTGCTCTGCAGTCAGCGCTTCCTTATATTCTGCTGGGAATCGATGATATCAAACATCACAAAATAAGGTTAAAAAAATTGACAAATTTTGATCAATTAATATGAATAATTTATTGAGCCTTACATTTTGTAGCTGCCCCAATTATCACTCACAAAGTCACCCTGCTGTCAAAATGAAAAAGCATCGTTGGTGCTGCTCTGTTATTGCTGAGATTGTCTGTAAACAACCGGTTAGGTTGAAAGATGAAACAATTCAGATAAAATATATCTTGTATAAAATATAGATCTTGTAGTCGATTAGCAACAAGGCAAGTTTTAAAAGACAAAGTCGATTTTATTTAGTCAGCTAAGGGAAGAGGAAAGTAATCCTTTTGTTTTATTTTAATGTGATTTCTTGTCCAAAAGACTAGCTTATCTTCTAGTCCATTATTTTCTTGTCCAAGACTTGGTGCTAAATTTGTTGTCGTCTACATTTGCACAAGGATCAAGTTATTTTTATTAAGATCTTCTTGTTCTCTATTCAATTTGTACTTTTGTTTTATTGGTATCCCAGTGTTCATATATATATATATATATATATATATATATATATATATATACACTCAACAAAAATATATATATACACTCAACAAAAATATAAACGCAACACTTTTGGTTTTGCTCCCATTTTGTATGAGATGAACTCAAAGATCTAAAATTTTTTCCACATACACAATATCACCATTTCTCTCAAATACTGTTCACAAACCAGTCTAAATGTGTGATAGTGAGCACTTCTCCTTTGCTGAGATAATCCATCCCACCTCACAGGTGTGCCATATCAAGATGCTGATTAGACACCATGATTAGTGCACAGGTGTGCCTTAGACTGTCCACAATAAAAGGCCACTCTGAAAGGTGCAGTTTTATCACACAGCACAATGCCACAGCTGTCGCAAGATTTGAGGGAGCGTGCAATTGGCATGCTGACAGCAGGAATGTCAACCAGAGCTGTTGCTCGTGTATTGAATGTTCATGTCTCTACCATAAGCCGTCTCCAAAGGCGTTTCAGAGAATTTGGCAGTACATCCAACCAGCCTCACAACCGCAGACCACGTGTAGCCACACCAGCCCAGGACCTCCACATCCAGCATGTTCACCTCCAAGATCGTCTGAGACCAGCCACTCGGACAGCTGCTGGAACAATCGGTTTGCATAACCAAAGAATTTCTGCACAAACTGTCAGAAACCATCTCAGAGAAGCTCATCTGCATGCTCGTTGTCCTCATCGGGGTCTCGACCTGACTCCAGTTCGTCGTCATAACCGACTTGAGTGGGCAAATGCTCACATTCGCTGGCGTTTGGCATGTTGGAGAGGTGTTCTCTTCACGGATGATGCGAAGGAGATGTGTTGCACTGCATGAGGCAAATGGTGGTCACACCAGATACTGACTGGTATCCCCCCCCCACCCCCCAATAAAACAAAACTGCACCTTTCAGAGTGGCCTTTTATTGTGGGCAGTCTAAGGCACACCTGTACACTAATCATGGTGTCTAATCAGCATCTTGGTATGGCACACCTGTGAGGTGGGATGGATTATCTCAGCAAAGGAGAAGTGCTCACTATCACAGATTTCGACTGGTTTGTGAACAATATTTGAGGGAAATGGTGATATTGTGTATGTGGAAAATGTTTTAGATCTTTGAGTTCATCTCATACAAAATGGGAGCAAAACCAAAAGTGTTGCATTTATATTTTTGAGTGTATGTATATATATATATATATATATATAAACTGTCCACTTATTGCTACTTACATTAATTGATGAGATTGTCTTTGCAATCTGTACATGTTCAACTGAGCTCCTCAATATTGTCAAATTTTAGCCTCAGATGGACCATAATGTAAATAAGCGTTTGTTCTATTGTGTCATCCATGTATCATCGATATATTCACTTTTCTGTCTTAACATTGATTTTACAAAATTAACTCAATCAATTCTGTAAATACTGATGATTTTTGTTTTACTCTAAATACTATTTAATCTAAGGGAAGGCTGTCCACATTGCCAGACTGAGAACTGCTCAACTCAGCATCCAACAGTTTGGTGAACACCTGCAGTGCCAGCCACATGGTCAACTGGTGGGATCCGGTGACAGCATTCACCTGCATCATCCTGTCAGCCGCCGTCTGGTAGAACGCCACCTGTGAAGCTTATTAGTGTAGCTTATTCGTAGCTTTGGAGGCCAGGCTGGGCGAATTGGAGACTTGGCTCCGCACCATGGAAAATTCTACAGCTAGCCAGGCCCCTGTAGTCGGTGCGCACCAAGGTAGCTTAGCCGCCGTTAGTTTCCCTCTGGCAGATCCCGAGCAGCCGGGAAAGCAGGCCGACTGGGTGACTGTGAGGAGGAAGCGTAGTCCTAAACAGAAGCCCCGTGTACACCGCCAAACCGTTCACATTTCTAACCGTTTTTCCCCACTCGGCGACACACCCGCCGAGGAACAAACTGGTTATTGGCGACTCTGTTTTGAGAAATGTGAAGTTAGCGACACCAGCAACCATAGTCAATTGTCTTCCGGGGGCCAGAGCAGGCGACATTGAAGGAAATTTGAAACTGCTGGCTAAGGCTAAGCGTAAATTTGGTAAGATTGCAATTCACGTCGGCAGTAATGACACCCGGTTATGCCAATCGGAGGTCACTAAAATTAATATTGAATCGGTGTGTAACTTTGCAAAAACAATGTCGGACTCTAGTTTTCTCTGGGCCCCTCCCCAATTGGACCGGGAGCGACATGTTTAGCCGCATGTTCTCCTTGAATTGCTGGCTGTCTGAGTGGTGTCCAAAAAATGAGGTGGGCTTCATAGATAATTGGCAAAGCTTCTGGGGAAAACCTGGTCTTGTTAGGAGAGACGGCATCCATCCCACTTTGGATGGAGCAGCTCTCATTTCTAGAAATCTGGCCAATTTTCTTAAATCCTCCAAAACGTGACTATCCAGGGTTGGGACCAGGAAACAGAGTTGTAGTCTTACACACCTCTCTGCAGCTTCTCTCCCCCTGCCATCCCCTCATTACCCCATCCCCGTAGAGACGGTGCCTGCTCCCAGACTACCAATAACCAGCAAAAATCTATTTAAGCATAAAAATTCAAAAAGAAAATAATATAGCACCTTCAACTGCACCACAGACTAAAACAGTTAAATGTGGTCTATTAAACATTAGGTCTCTCTCTTTTAAGTCCCTGTTAGTAAATGATATAATAATTGATCAACATATTGATTTATTCTGCCTTACAGAAACCTGGTTACAGCAGGATGATTATGTTAGTTTAAATGAGTCAACACCCCCGAGTCACACTAACTGCCAGAACGCTCGTAGCACGGGCCGAGGCGGAGGATTAGCAGCAATCTTCCATTCCAGCTTATTAATTAATCAAAAACCCAGACAGAGCTTTAATTCATTTGAAAGCTTGACTCTTAGTCTTGTTCATCCAAATTGGAAATCCCAAAAAACAATTTTATTTGTTATCTATCGTCCTCCTGGTCGTTACTGTGAGTTTCTCTGTGAATTTTCAGAACTTTTGTCTGACTTAGTGCTTAGCTCAGATAAGATAATTATAGTGGGCGATTTTAACATCCACACAGATGCTGAGAATGACAGCCTCAACACTGCATTTAATCTATTATTAGACTCAATTGGCTTTGCTCAAAATGTAAATGAGTCCACCCACCACTTTAAGCATATCTTGGATCTTGTTCTGACTTATGGTATGGAAATTGAAGACTTAACAGTATTCCCTGAAAACTCCCTTCTGTCTGATCATTTCTTAATAACATTTACATTTACTCTGATGGACTACCCAGCAGTGGGGAATAAGTTTCATTAAACTAGAAGTCTTTCAGAAAGCGCTGTAACTAGGTTTAAGGATATGATTCCTTCTTTATGTTCTCTAATGCCATATACCAACAGTGCAGAGTAGCTACCTAAACTCTGTGAGTGAGATAGAGTATCTCGTCAATAGTTTTACATCCTCATTGAAGACAACTTTGGATGCTGTAGCTCCTCTGAAAAAGAGAGCTTTAAATCAGAAGTGCCTGACTCCGTGGTATAACTCACAAACTCGCAGCTTAAAGCAGATAACCCGTAAGTTGGAGAGGAAATGGCGTCTCACTAATTTAGAAGATCTTCACTTAGCCTGGAAAAAGTCTGTTGCTCTATAAAAAAGCCCTCCGTAAAGCTAGGACATCTTACTACTCATCACTAATTGAAGAAAATAAGAACAACCCCAGGTTTCTTTTCAGCACTGTAGCCAGGCTGACAGAGTCAGAGCTCTATTGAGCCGAGTATTCTTTTAACTAGTAATGACTTCATGACTTTCTTTGCTAATAAAATTTTAACTATTAGAGAAACAATTACTCATAACCATCCCAAAGACGTATCGTTATCTTTGGCTGCTTTCAGTGATGCCGGTATTTGGTTAGACTTTCTCTCAGATTGTTCTGAGTTATTTTCATTAGTTACTTCATCCAAACCATCATCATGTCTATTGGACCCCATTCCTGCCAGGCTGCTCAAGGAAGCCCTACCATTATTTAATGCTTCGATCTTAAATATGATCAATCTATCTTTATTAGTTGGCTATGTACCACAGGCTTTTAAGGTGGCAGTAATTAAACCATTACTTAAAAAGCCATCACTTGACCCAGCTATCTTAGCTAATTATAGGCCAATCTCCAACCTTCCTTTTCTCTCAAAAATTCTTGAAAGGGTAGTTGTTAAACAGCCAACTGATCATCTGCAGAGGAATGGTCTATTTGAAGAGTTTCAGTCAGGTTTTAGAATTCATCATAGTACAGAAACAGCATTAGTGAAGGTTACAAATGATCTTCTTATGGCCTCAGACAGTGGACTCTCTGTGCTTGTTCTGTTAGACCTCAGTGCTGCTTTTGATACTGTTGACCATAAAATTTTATTACAGAGATTAGAGCATGCCATAGGTATTAAAGGCACTGCGCTGCGGTGGTTTGAATCATATTTATCTAATAGATTACAATTTGTTCATGTAAATGGGGAATCTTCTTCACAGACTAAGCTTAATTATGGAGTTCCACAAGGTTCTGTGCTAGGACCAATTTTATTCACTTTATACATGCTTCCCTTAGGTAGTATTATTAGACAGCATTGCTTAAATTTTCATTGTTACGCAGATGATACCCAGCTTTATCTATCCATGAAGCCAGAGGACACGCACCAATTAGCTAAACTGCAGGATTGTCTTACAGACATAAGGACATGGATGACCTCTAATTTCCTGCTTTTAAACTCAGATAAAATTGAAGTTATTGTACTTGGCCCCACAAATCTTAGAAACATGGTGTCTAACCAGATCCTTACTCTGGATGGCATTACCCTGACCTCTAGTAATACTGTGAGAAATCTTGGAGTCATTTTTGATCAGGATATGTCATTCAAAGCGCATATTAAACAAATATGTAAGACTGCTTTTTTGCATTTGCGCAATATCTCTAAAATTAGAAAGGTCTTGTCTCAGAGTGATGCTGAAAAACTAATTCATGCATTTATTTCCTCTAAGCTGGACTATTGTAATTCATTATCAGGTTGTCCTTAAAGTTCCCTGAAAAGCCTTCAGTTAATTCAAAATGCTGCAGCTAGAGTACTGACGGGGACTAGAAGGAAAGAGCATATCTCACGCATATTGGCCTCTCTTCATTGGCTTCCTGTTAATTCTAGAATAGAATTTAAAATTCTTCTTCTTACTTGTAAGGTTTTGAATAGTCAGGTCCCTTCTTATCTTAGGGACCTCATAGTACCATATCACCCCAATAGAGCGCTTCGCTCTCAGACTGCAGGCTTACTTGTAGTTCCTAGGGTTTGTAAGAGTAGAATGGGAGGCAGAGCCTTCAGCTTTCAGGCTCCTCTCCTGTGGAACCAGCTCCCAATTCGGATCAGGGAGACAGACACCCTCTCTACTTTTTAAGATTAGGCTTAAAACTTTCCTTTTTGCTAAAGCTTATAGTTAGGGCTGGATCGCGTGACCCTGAACCATCCCTTAGTTATGCTGCTATAGACTTAGACTGCTGGGGGGTTCCCATAATACATTGAGTGTTTCTTTCTCTTTTTGCTCTGCATGCACCACTCTGCATTTAATCATTAGTGATTGATCTCTGCTCCCCTCCACAGCATGTCTTTTTCCCGGTTCTCTCCCTCAGCCCCAACCAGTCCCAGCAGAAGACTGCCCCTCCCTGAGCCTGGTTCTGCTGGAGGTTTCTTCCTGTTAAAAGGGAGTTTTTCCTTCCCACTGTTGCCAAGTGCTTGCTCACAGGGGGTCGTTTTGACCGTTGGGGTTTTTCCGTAATTATTGTATGGCTTTGCCTTGCAATATAAAGCGCCTTGGGGCAACTGTTTGTTGTGATTTGGCGCTATATAAATAAAATTGATTTGATTTGATTTTTGTGAGGCCTCGCGGTTGATCCAAGATATCCTGGACATCTTGATGATGCAAGAACTCAGATGCTTCTCTAGCAATGTGTAGTTTTGAAACTATAAAACTTATATCAATTTAAATCATGTCATTTTCAAAACCACTGGGTATGCTGGTGATTTTTCCACAGTTTTGGCAACTTGATACAAACTGAAGGCAGGTGTCAGGTCCTTCATGATGCCTCTCATATTTTCTTTGCTTTATGTGGACTGAAATAAATGATGCATATTTCATCATATTGATCGTGTGATACCTCAGTAATATCAAAATAATTTATGACTGAAAATGTGAATTGTTCTTAATGACTTTTGTTGTTCAGTAAAAGAGTGTGTTTCTTCTGGAACAATATCAGGATCTTCAAGATTGAGCCAGTATTTATAATGAAATCCTGGAGGAAAAAACAAGGAATTGCTGGAGTGAGACTGACTAAAATTCCCCCATATAAATATATAAATATAATATGGGTGTGTATATGTATGTATGTATGTATTCAGGTCAATGTTGCAGACTGACCCCCCCCCCCCCCCCCCCCCCCAAAAAAAAAATTTTGTCTGCACCTGCCTCATTTCGGACCACAGCAGCACGTCTGAGATGGACTCTCTACACCCAAAGCTATCAAAGGAATAATGGGATTATTAACTATCAGATGACAAGTTAAAACCTCTTAAATCACTCTAAAGTCAGTTTTAGGCAAGAACGAGGCTGTTTTAAGCAGAAACAAGGCGATAATTGGTGATGCTTTGACATGAGGTGTGAATGCAGCAGGTGCAGCTTGTCATGGATGCTGCGCTCTGATCGCTCTCTTTTATTATGAAATAATGCTGAATTTATGTTGAAATGATTGTTGTACAAAAGCTTCAGATATCTGTCGCTGAGATAGATGACTAGAGTGCCGTTTTAAGCAGAAACAAGGCGATAATCAGTGAAATAGTCTGATGCGCCAAAATGAAGCATCAGAAGTGAAGGCCGGGCGGTCTCGATTTTTAGGGGGGGACCATTGGGTCTGTGACACCAGAATATATACACTCAACAAAAATCTAAATGCAACACTTTTGGTTTTGCTCCCATTTTGTATGAGATGAACTCAAAGATCTAAAACTTTTTCCACATACACAATATCACCATGTCCCTCAAATATTGTTCACAAACCAGTGTAAATCTGTGATAGTGAGCACTTCTCCTTTGCTGAGATAATCCATCCCATCTCACAGGTGTGCCATACCAAAATGCTGATTAGACACCATGATTAGTGCACAGGTGTGCCTTAGACTCCACAATAAAAGGCCACTCTGAAAGGTGCAGTTTTGTTTTATTGGGGGGGGTACCAGTCAGTATCTGGTGTGACCACCATTTGCCTCATGCAGTGCAACACATCTCCTTCGCATAGAGTTGATCAGGTTGTCAATTGTGGCCTGTGGAATGTTGGTCCACTCCTCTTCAATGGCTGTGCGAAGTTGCTGGATATTGGCAGGAACTGGTACACGCTATCGTATACGCCGGTCCAGAGCATCCCAAACAAGATCAATGGGTGACATGTCCGGTGAGTATGCCGGCCATGCAAGAACTGGGACATTTTCATCTTCCAAGAATTGTGTACAGATCCTTGCAACATGGGGCCGTGCATTATCCTGCTGCAACATGAGGTGATGTTCTTGGATGTATGGCACAACAATGGGCCTCAGGATCTCGTCACGGTATCTCTGTGCATTCAAAATGCCATCAATAAAATGCACCTGTGTTCTTCGCCCATAACAGACGCCTGCCCATACCATAACCCCACCGCCACCATGGGCCACTCGATCCACAACATTGACATCAGAAAACCGCTCACCCACACGACGCCACACACGCTGTCTGCCATCTGCCCTGGACAGTGTGAATCGGGATTCATCCGTGAAGAGAACACCTCTCCAACGTGCCAAATGCCAGCAAATGTGAGCATTTGCCCACTCAAGTCGGTTACGACGACGAACTGGAGTCAGGTCGAGACCCCGATGAGGACGACGAGCATGCAGATGAGCTTCCCTGAGACGGTTTCTGACAGTTTGTGCAGAAATTCTTTGGTTATGCAAACCAATTGTTTCAGCAGCTGTCCGAGTGGCTGGTCTCAGACGGATGCTGGATGTGGAGGTCCTGGGCTGGTGTGGTTACACGTGGTCTGCGGTTGTGAGGCTGGTTGGATGTACTGCCAAATTCTCGGAAACGCCTTTGGAGACGGCTTATGGTAGAGAAATGAACATTCAATACACGAGCAACAGCTCTGGTTGACATTCCTGCTGTCAGCATGCCAATTGCACGCTCCCTCAAATCTTGCAACATTGCGGCATTGTGCTGTGTGATAAAACTGCACCTTTCAGAGTGGCCTTTTACTGTGGCCTTTTTACTCCCAGTTCTTGCATGGCCGGCATACTCACCGGACATGTCACCCATTGATCTTGTTTGGGATGCTCTGGACCGGCGTATACGATAGCGTGTACCAGTTCCTGCCAATATCCAGCAACTTCGCACAGCCATTGAAGAGGAGTGGACCAACATTCCACAGGCCACAATTGACAACCTGATCAACTCTATGCGAAGGAGATGTGTTGCACTGCATGAGGCAAATGGTGGTCACACCAGATACTGACTGGTATCCCCCCCAATAAAACAAAACTGCACCTTTCAGAGTGGCCTTTTATTGTGGACAGTCTAAGGCACACCTGTGCACTAATCATGGTGTCTAATCAGCATCTTGGTATGGCACACCTGTGAGGTGGGATGGATTATCTCAGCAAAGGAGAAGTGCTCACTATCACAGATTTAGACTGGTTTGTGAACAATATTTGAGGGAAATGGTGATATTGTGTATGTGGAAAAAGTTTTAGATCTTTGAGTTCATCTCATACAAAATGGGAGCAAAACCAAAAGTGTTGCGTTTATATTTTTGTTGAGTATATATTACAAAATACTTTTCTTGTTTAAGATGTCACATTTTTAAGGTGCAAAGATGCAGATATGGCTCAATAAAATTTTTTTCCAAATAGAATTGTAACTTTGTGGAACAGTCTCCCTCATCATGTGGTAAATGCTCCATTAGTAGAGACTTTTTAATCCAGACTTAAGACGCACTTATTTTCCCTTTCGTATAACTGCCATAGTATGTTACTATGCTTTCTACCCCTTTAAATTCATTTATTAGCAAAGAGAGTGGGCCAAGGCCTCAACTTTATCTAAAGTCTGGGGCTTTTAGTGAAGCTTAGGGGTAGTGGCCGGCGATCACCTTAACAATTCTTCTGTTTTTCTTGTTGCTTCATGCTGACAAATAATACTGTATTTGTTGTCTTTCTGACGCCTGATTTTTTTTTTTTTTTGAGGTGCGGTTCCATCCAGAGATGGGAGTAGCTAAGGTATCTTCTTCTTCAAGCCTCCCATCCTGTGCACCAGCATGGACTTCCAAACTTTCCTGTATATTTGTATTGTCAATTGTGCTGGTAGCATGGCCCAAGCATAGGGTCACCCCTTTGAGTCTGGTCTGCTTGAGGTTTCCTCAAATCATCAGAGGGAGTTTTTCCTTACCATTGTCACCTGTGTGCTTGCTCTAGGGGTTGGTAAGGTTAGACCTTACTTGTGTGAAGTGCCTTGAGGCAACGTTGTTGTGATTTGGCGCTATATAAATGAAATGAATAATAATAAAAAATGAAATAAATTAACTCATGTGTTGCCATATATTACACCTTGTTATTGGATAAATTATGGAAGTATGGTATCAGAGGATTAGCTCATGATTGCATAGCAAGTTATCTGCACAATATGGATCAATATATTGAAATTGGTGGGATAAATTCTGATTTTTTTTAAGTGCACTTGTGGGGTGCCCCAGAGCTCAGTCCTTGGCCCTTTGTTTCTTTATACATTAATGACATACCTGTATGTTTGGTTTCTAAGTTTGTGAGTTGCATTTTATTTGCTAATGACACAACTGTTTTGTAGTGGAGATCATTTGGAACAGGTTCTGGACATGATGGAGAGCGAACTGCATAAGTTCAAAGAATGGTTTGAGAAATAAATTATCTCTTCATTTTGGTAAAACAAAGTGTATCATATTTGGAAATAAACCCAGTAATTTATGTAGAAATTTACTAGTACACGACAGAGGTGGGACGCAGTCACCATCAAGTCCCTCTCAACTCATGAATCAGCAAGTCCCAAGTCAAGTCTCAAGTTATAATGACCACCAATTATTTGCAAGCTGACTTCTATGGGCAAATTGTGTTTCAGTCATGGAAAACCTAACACCTGACTCAGTTGCTCACTTGGCCAATGGGTGACATCCACCGTCTTTGGTCTTGGAGGGAAACTAAAAATGTAGCCAGAAAAGTCTGACCTGTTGAATTTGATATATTTTAGAGACATTTTGTCTAGTTTCATGTGAGTCAGTTATGTTACTGAGCTATTCAATCTGACATAGGTACTGAAAAAAGTCACATAACACTGCATAAAGGTGCAAATATCATTCAGTCACACATTAAAGCATATGGTTACATATAGTCAGGCAGATAGGTGAAAAAAACTGTGGGTTTGTACATAGAAGCATAAAATTTGGCAAGTCTCGACCATGGGACTAGTAAAGTAAATAGCTATGGAGCCACTTGAAATAAAACCTGTGTCGGCTGCCAAAAGGGCATTGACATAAGAAAATTTCTTTTATGATGAAACAATTATTAGACAATCCAAATAATCCAAATAACACCCTTTAATGCTACACCATGAACATAGAGTGTATAAACACGACTAAAATCTGTATGCGATTGAGTCTGCAAAATCTACAAATAACATAGCTTTTAACTGTTTTAGAAGTGTTCATCTTATTCACAGTGATTGTCTTGTAGAAGTCATAGTCTTGAAAATATATATGAAAATAATGCAGTTAATAAATCAAATCAATTTTATTTATATAGTGCCAAATCACAACAAACAGTTGCCCCAAGGCGCTTTATATTGTAAGGCAAAAGCCATACAATAATTACAGAAAAACCCCAACGGTCAAAATGACCCCCTGTGAGCAAGCACTTGGTGACAGTGGGAAAGAAAAACTCCCTTTTAACAGGAAGAAACCTCCAGCAGAACCAGGCTCAGGGAGGGGCAGTCTTCTGCTGGGACTGGTTGGGGCTGAGGGGAGAGAATCAGGAAAAAGACATGCTTTGGAGGGGAGCAGAGATTAATCACTAATGATTAAATGCAGAGTTGTGCATACAGAGCAAAAAGAGAAAGAAACACTCAGTGGATCATGGGAACCCCCCAGCAGTCTAAGTCTATAGCAGCATAACTAAGGGATGGTTCAGGGTCACCTGATCCAGCCCTAACTATAAGCTTTAGCAAAAAGGAAAGTTTTAAGCCTAATCTTAAAGTAGAGAGGGTGTCTGTCTCCCTGATCTGAATTGGGAGCTGGTTCCACAGGAGAGGAGCCTGAAAGCTGAAGGCTCTGCCTCCCATTCTACTCTTACAAACCCTAGGAACTACAAGTAAGCCTGCAGTCTGAGAGCGAAGCGCTCTATTGGGGTGATATGGTACTATGAGGTCCCTAAGATAAGATGGGACCTGATTATTCAAAACCTTATAAGTCTTCTTCTTCTTTGTCTTTCGGCTGTTCCCGTTAGGGGTCGCCACAGCAGATCAATCGTTTCCATCTCACCCTGTCCTCTGTATCTTCCTTTGTCACACCAACCACCTGCATGTCCCCTCTCAGCACATCCAAAACCTTATAAGTAAGAAGAAGAATTTTAAATTCTATTCTAGAATTAACAGGAAGTCAATGAAGAGAGGCCAAATCAAATTATCAGAGTCAGAATGCAGCTCTGAATACTGTACTGGTATTATCTAGCCATTATTAGAGTAGGAGGTGTAAGCTAAATACATGTCCTCTATGCATCACAGTCTTGTCTGCTGCACTGACATAAGGCGGAACATTTCAGTGCTGCCTTTTTGCATTTGCACTGACCTCTGCAACCTTTCTTACGGCCACAGGAAAGCAGGATGTGCTGGCTTCTGGCAAGGTGGTCCACAGTGGTTTCCAGTGAGGTGGGTCAACCCACCCCCAATCACCAGGGGGTGGCAGCTCTGGTGCAACTTCAGTTGCCTTACCCCAGCAATGTCCCCCCTAGTAGACTGGCTTCTTGATGTGCTGCACCAAAGTACCTCTTGTTGGTGGGATGGCCTCCATGGCTCTCCCCTTTGTGAAAAGCTCCATCCTGGCTTCATCTATGTTGGTCAAATGACTGGTTCGGTCATACAGTAGAATGGTAAAACGCTCCAGTACAGCCACGTCCTCATCAGCCAGTTCTGCTCCCGAGGACAGAGACAGGAAAGTTGGAGTGACATCTTCAAATGTTTTCCAGGTATCCCATGCCGACTTATTTCCCTTTGTGCCAAAAGATGATGCTTGGGACTTGTCAGAGCCAAGGGATCTATTCCTGTGCCATGGAAGGAATCTGTTGCAGTCATAGAGCTGGGGTTGTAGTCTGTTATCAAGGACTGCTGTTGTGAATAGCCCCTGGCTAAGATTGGGAGGACACACACACTGCTCTCGATGGTACTGCTCACACACTCTGTTACCCATTGCTGTGGAGATTGCCATCACTCGGTCATAGGAGATGGATAACCCAAAGTCAAACAGTGTCTCCACCAGGTCACGCTTCTGTGTTCTGGCATGAACAGTGAGGCCAACATAGATGGGCAGTGGTGTTTCTCTTGCTTTGTTGTGGCGGACAGCAGTACTCTCAGCCCGTCGTCGAGCAGAGCTGTTGTACTGCAGAAGCTGTGCAACACTGAGGGATGCTTGATGTGCACCACTGCTTGACTGTGACTGGATGTTGGGACCATCAAGGATCATTGCTACGATTGCCAGCAGTGACTGTGGTACAGAACTGATACAGAATTTGCTGGATTTCACATATCTGCTAGACTATGGTTACATATAGTTTATGCATGCCAAGTGTTTTTCCACTTTTTGTCAGTGCTGTTGTCATCAAAATTTCTCTGTGAAAGATATAAAGCTATTACCTGAAGATACTATTTCACAATAACTACAGTTTAGCTGTGGAATATTATAAATGTATTTGCTATATGAATATAAACGGATTTCTGAGTCAAAATAAAAGTGGCCATATTCATGGATAGGATAATTTATCAAATACTGTAAAATGATGCGCCTACAGTCAATCTTAAAGTTTCAAGTTCACCTAACCTGCCGGTCTCTGGAAGTGTGAGGAGGAAGTGTGAGGAGGAAGTGTGAGGAAGTCAGAGCACCTGGAGGGAACCCACATAAACACAGCGACAACATGCAAACACCACACAGAAAGGACCAGGAGGGAAGTGCCACCACAATGAACTCCTACTTTACTTTTTAACCAGATTTAATCTCAGAAATAATACAGTAACTTTGAACAAACCAGTGAACACAGATGTGAGATATTCAGTCTTCATAAGCTAATGTTATCCACAGAAGGTACAGAGCATTTCAAAATGACCTATCTGTCAACAACATCGTGATGGGAATCAAAAGGACCCACATGTATTTTGAGAGAGATCATCCAGGCCCATCAGAAAAGCAAATACACTTCTACAAAACTCAGAAGGCATTATTGTCTAGACACTAATATTTGACAATTTGGGTGTCATTTCTTCATTTTGTAAATGTAAAAATCATAGCTTTTAAGCATTTTTTCCTCTCATCATTGATAAAGAAAAATAACCATAAAACAGCTAGAAATGTGATCAGTGGAGTTATATTATGATGACAAGTTTTAAGAGTCAGTTGCAAAGAATACTTCTTCTATGCGGTCACAAACTGCAGAGTGACAGAGAAGTTTTGAGCCTGACTCGGGAAAAGGAGGATGTGGTTCTCCATCTTTTGCATTCTGAGAAACCAACATTTCTCAACACTTCATCCAGTGAGTCAAAACTTCTCACACCACACACACACACACACACACACACACACACACACACACACACACACACACACACACACACACACACACACACACACACACACACACACACACACACACACCCACACACACACACCCCTTGGTAGATTTCATTCACTTAAAGGTGACAGAAAAATAGGTTTTTAAAAACTGTGAATTGACATGTAGGTATTGTAAATCCTGGCAGTACTTTGCAACACATGCTGACTTTTGCAGTGTTTTGAGTCAGGTGACAGGGTGAGCCTGATACAGTGAGGAAAATAAGTGTTTGAACACCCTGCGGTTTTGCAAGTTCCCCCACTTAGAAATCATGGAGGGGTCTGAAATTTTCATCTGAGGTGCATGTCCACTGTGAGAGACATAATCTAAAAAAAAAAAATCCGGAAATCACAATGTATGATTTTTAATAATTTCTTTGTATGTTATAGCTGCAAATAAGTATTTGATCACCTACCAACCAGCAAGGATTCTGGCTCTCACAGACCTGTTAATTTTTCTTTAAGAAGTCCTCTTATTCTGCACTCTTTACCTGTATTAATTGCACCTGTTTGAATTTGTTACCTGTGTAAAAGACACCTGTTCACACCTTCAGTCAATCACACTCCAACTTGTCCACCATAGCCAAGACCAAAGAGCTGTCTAAGGACACCAGGGACAAAAATGTAGACCTGCACAAGGCTAGGATGGACTACAGGACAACAGGCAAGCAGCTTGGTAGAAGACAACTGTTATGATTATTTATTAGAAAGTGGAAGAAACACAAGATGACTGTCAATGTCCCTCGGTCTGGGATTCCATGCAAGATCTCACTTTGTGGGGTAAGGATGATTCTGAGAAAGATCAGAACTACACAGGAGGACCTGGTCAATGACCTGAAGACAACTGGGACCACAGTCACAAAGATTACATTAGCACCACATGATGCTGTCATGGTTTCTGGCATGACAGCATCAAGGTTGCAGCTGCATCAAGGACCTTGCTGCATCAAGGGCAAGGTCCCCCTGCTCAAGCCAGCACATGTCCAGGCCCGTTTGAAGTTCACCAGTGACTGTCTGGTTGATCCAGGGGAGGCATGGGAGAAGGTCATGTGGTCAGATGAGACCAGAATAGAGCTTTTTGGAATCATCTCCACTTACCATGTTTAGAGGATGAGAACAACCCCAAGAAAACCATCCCAACCGTGAAGCATGGGGGTGGAAACATCATACTCTGGGGGTGCTCTTCTGCAAAGGGGACAGGAAGACTGCACCGTGTTGAAGGGAGGATGGATGGGATCATGTATTGCGAGATTTTGCCAAACAACCTCCTTCCCTCAGTAAGAGCGTGAAGATGGGTCATGGCTGGGTCTTCCAGCATGACAGTGACCCCAAACACACAGCCAGGGCAACTAAGGAGGGGCTCTATAAGAAGCATTTCAAGGTCCTGGAGTGGCCTGGCCAGTCTCCAGACCTGAACTCAATAGAAAATCTTTGGAGGGAGCTGAAACTCCAAACCTGAAAGATCTAGAGAAGATCTTTATGGAGGAGTGGACCAAAATCCCTGCTGCAGTGTGTGCAAACCTGGTGAAAAACTACAGGAAACGTTTGACCTCTGTAATTGCAAACAAAGGCTACTGTACCAAATATTAACATTGATTTTCACAGGTGTTCAAATACTCATTTTCAGCAGTAACATACACATAAATGATTAAAAAAAAAATCATAATTGTGATTTCTGGATTTTTTTTATTTTTTTTTTTTAGATTATGTCTCTCACAGTGGACATGCACCTCAGATAAAAATTTCAGACCCCTCCATGATACCTAAGTGGGAGAACTTGCAAAATCGCAGGGTGTTCAAATACTTATTTTCCTCACTGGAATTTATGGGATCTCCAAGAAGCTGCAGGGTACCATGCACAGCCTGTATAGTGTACAAACCAGCCCCTTTAGTGCCCCAGATTGAGAGGAAATGTTTAGTGAGCTTGCCTTCACGAAGGATGCTGTAATCTTTGCAGAATCAATGGATACTCTGACTGTAGTACACGAGAGGCTGCATAAGGACTCTGTGCATGTTTTTTTGACTGTCCTGGATCGAGATGCTTTCAGTGATTTTTTTTTTTTTTGGGCATGATCACCAGAAACGAATCTGAATGAGGTAAAAGTGTCAAACTTGCTGAGACATTCACTCATCTTGGCAGTGATATTCACATTTTTGGGTTCTTCACTTTTGAAATCAGTAGATGTCTGGGACAAGCTTATGGAGTCATGAGGTGACTGGACAGAGGTGTTTGATGACAATAGATAGTGTGCACGTGACGCCAAGGATCACATGATATGTGGTCACAACTATACTGGATGGCAACTTCCACATTGCATGAATGGCAGGTGCTCTTTCGCTTTAATACGACTGTGTTTCATTGCTGTGTATACGATGACACAAACTATGAAAAGAAGGGCTCCGGGGGACATTTTTATTGTTTTCCCACAAGAGCAGTGTGAAAAGTGACTGTTTTAAAATTCTCCGTTGCTCCTTTTGCAATTTTTTCTGGTTTATGCTTTTCTGAATTTGTTCCTCAACAATCTCCTCTTTGTACAGTCAACTGACCTTCAAACCAAAGGTAATGTGTAAAATTTCCCCCATGAATTGTGCATCATTTGAGCATCTTTGTAGTTTTTTGACTCTGTGTTTGTGAAGTTGATCATATTTGCAGACTTTTCCGGCTTATTTGATCCATGATTGAAGTGTAATCAGCGTGTGCACGGCAAAACAATTAAACTATGATGGGAGAAAGGACTGAAACCGTAAATCACAGCCTTTTGTGGTGTCTGATTTAGCAGGTACACATTAGGCGGTGGGTCCTGTGTGTGAGCATGGTTTGGAAAAACAAACGACCGGTCTTTTAATCATGGAAATACGGTGCCCACTTTCTTCGAATCGGTGAGTGTCGGTGCTGAACTTTAATTTCGTACCTCTGTTACTGTGCACGTCCAGACTGATCCGTCTGGTACATGTAAGGGGTTTTTAATGGAAATGCATTGCGATCGGACAGGTTGTTTTTTCTGATGCGAGCAAAAATCAGTTATACAGAAATTTATAAAACAACACTGGAACATTTGGTTGGTGAGTTCGAGTATCCGGTTTATACATTGACAGTTTGGGTGAATTTTACTACTCAGGCTTTGATTACTGAGATGCCATCAGTAACACGACTGATGACGACATTCTGCACCCATCCAGCTGTGAAGAAGCTGTAGGCATCCAAACTTCTATATGCCTTCAGGGCTTCTCCTGTGTAGGGTGTTGAAGTGTTGATAAAATAGTTAAAATGTCTGAATATTGCACATCTGGCTTCCGCTCAAAATTCATAAAATTGGTGAGCTTCTGAAGGAAATATTGTATGGAATCCACATCATCTCTATTTTCTCTACATACCTGTTCTGATGTTCAGGATGGAGCACTTTTGCTATATCTGACAAATTAGCTTGACTGTACACCAACGATCCAGCACTGGTACCGCTGCGATGTACACGGAGCTTGCTATCCATTAACAAAACCGTGTGTTGTGTGTGACATCACTGCACACTATCTGTACCTTTTGCAGGAGAACAAAGGTGCAAGTGTTTCGGGTCCTGGTACATGTCAGAATGAGAGACCAAAAAAAAAAAAAAAAAAAAAACACAGGCAATGAAAACACGTACTGTTCTGTATTCAAAACCACGGCTTTTTTCTGTCTTTTTCCACCATCCCATCATCCTAACATTCAGGGTTGTTCATCATCTCTTCCTGCAGAGCCTTGATGCGGAATGAATTGATGTTGATGTCATCATCCTGTGAGGTGTCGTACAGCACGACCAGAGGGATGTCATTTTGTTGACCAGTCTACACTGTCTCCATCAGCAGGATCTTTCCAACGGCCAAACTGTCCAGAGAGGACAGCACCAAAGGATGGAAGCTGTATGTCTCCAGACCTGGGAGGAGCAGGATTTTGAGAAAGAACAAGAAGAAAAAAGAAATCTATTGAGATGTTCAGGCATTATTTAGTCTAGAAAATCAGGAATCAATGGAAGAGAAATGTACTAGTTCAGTATGTTTCTTTCATCACACTATTTATGAAGTATGAGTTGTTAAATAAATTTTTCTTCATTATCACCACAGCAAATACATTTGGGTATAATTTGTTGAGACAGTCCTTCCTGAGAACAATTACTGGGGAAATACTGAGAGACTTGTGCAAAGCTTTTTCTAAATTATATATATTTAATCCAGTTGCAGTTCATAATTGGCAAATACTGCCACTGTGTTACAGCACCATGTATTTTTTATAGTTACAGCCTTTGTTGTGTAACTGGCTTGACATTACGTGTGATATCAACATTTTGACATTGTACCTAATGTTAGCATGAGCTGAGGTCCTCCAACGCAACTAAAGCACTAAGGCCACTAAGCATATTAAGATTTAAGGCATAACAAAATTTAATTGGTATCATCATTTTATTTATGAACATTTATGATCAAAATTCCTGTTGTCTCAAAATAAATAAATAAATAAATAAAATAAAAAGTTCCCCTGAAGGATAACATATCAAAAGAACATATGGATTTGAAGTGCTTATGGCAACGACAGTCGAGACCAACAGTCTATGACAGTGACATTATAAATCATGTGGGTGCTTTCCCCAACGTGCGTGAAGCATGCTGGGAAGCAGAAGGTGACAACCAATCAGTAGAGATGCATGTTGACATTTTCTGGCTGATCTCTCTGGCTGCTAAATCAAAACGGCGGAAAACACTATGAAACACTGTTTCTGTATAAAGCTAATGTTTCTCATGTTTTCAAAAGTTCGTGAGAAATAAACACTTCTAAAACCCAAAATATTTTTTCTAACCAGATAACACCTCTTAAGAGATTTGCAAGACATCTCACGCACTTCAGCATGCATGGTCAAAAGTAACTTCTGATCTTTTCAAAAGGTCAGGTGTGGTGGTTCATCTTTCAAGCAGGACAATGACCCTCAGCACACAGCCAAGATATAAAAGGAGCGGCTTCAGGACAACTCAATGTCCTTGAGTGATCCAGCAAGAGCCCAGACCTGAATCCGACTGAACATCTCTGGAGAGATCTGAAAATGGCTGTGCACCGACACACCCCATTGAACCTGATGGAACTTGAGAGGTGCTGCAAAGAGGAATGGACAAAACTGCCCAAAGATAGGGGCACCAAGCCTATGGCATCATATTCAAGAGGACCTGACGCTGTAATTGCTGTCAAAGGTACAAAGTATTGAGCAAAGGGTGTAAATACTTATGTACATGTGATCTCTTAGTTTATTTTAAATTGAGGGGGGGGGGGGGCACTTTTCATGTCATTATGGGGTGTTGCAAGCAAAAGTTTGAGGGGGAGAAAAATTAATTTACTCCATTTTGGAATAAGGCTGTAACAACAAAATGCAGAAAACGTGGAGCACTGAATACTTTCTGGATACACTGTATTCTCTTCATTAAAATGAGTCTCCGGTAGAAGCTGATTTTGAGTTTTAACACCACGATCGCTTTTGGAAGCATCACAAGCAACAACAGACCCAAACAATGAGTCAGCACTTCTGTCTTTGAGCGTCCTGCCCCCTGCTGGAAGCTCCAGTTTACTACATGGCTCCAGCACAGAAGCAACTGAGAGGAGCCACAAAGCTCAACTCTACTCAATCACAATGCTGCCATCAGGCGGAAGTCTTGGAAAATAAAGCAGTGCTGACTTATGGTTTGGTGTATAAATAAAATGAATACAGTGGTCCCTCATTTATCACGGGAGTTACGTTCTAAAAATAACCCGCGATAGGCGAAATCCGCGAAGTAGTCAGCATTATTTTTTTACAATTATCATAGATGTTTTAAGGCTGTAAAACCCCTCACTACACACTTTATACACGTTTCTCAAACAGGCATTAACATTTTCTTACTTTTCTCTCCTGTGTAAACACTCTCTTTTTCTTCTGGGCGAAAAGATTATAAACGGACACACTCAGAACACAATGCACGTGCTGTCCCTTCGCTCACTGCCTGAGGGGGTACGGATGCTGGACCCAAGTCATGGCCATGGAGCTCTGCAGCTGCAGTTACCGAGACCCTGTGATGCTGTGGATTTTTCCGCAAGGAGCGCTCCGCATCAAAACAGCGAGCGTAGTCTCTGGACCTGTTAGAGTTGTCCACAGCTGTGAGTGGCCCGCTGCGGTGTTTACCGAGCCAGCAGACTCAGTAAGTGCATCGGAGGCAGTGAGAGCAATTGCGATGATGCCGACCGGTGCCGCGACCGGCCCGCCTGATAAGGATGGAAAACTCATTGCGCTGTTTAAATAAACAAGAAGAAGAAGAAGCATGCACTGGGGCAGTTTGCAGCCGAGTGTGAAATGTCCGGGATGAAAATCAGCACCTCCAAATCCGAGGCCATGGTTCTCGACCGGAAAAAGGTGCTTTGCCCTCTTCAGGTCGGTGGAGTGTCCTTGCCTCAAGTGGAGGAGTTTAAGTAACTCGGGGTCTTGTTCACGAGTGAGGGACGGATGGAGCGTGAGATCGATAGACGGATCGGTGCAGCATCTGCAATGATACGGTCGCTGTATCGGACCGTCGTGGAGAAGAGAGAGCTGAGTAGGGGGGTAAAGCTCTCGATTTACCGATCGATCTACATTCCGATCCATACTCCTCCACGTCAGTTGAGGTGGCTCGGGCATCTTTTCCGGATGCCCCCTGGACGCCTCGCTGGAGAGGTGTTCCGGGCACATCCCATTGGGAGGAGGCCCCGGGGAAGACCCAGGACACGCTGGAGGGACTACATCTCTCGGCTGGCTTGGGAATGCCTTGGGGTTCCCCCGGAGGAGCTGGGGGAGGTGTGTGTGGATCAGGAGGTCTGGGCGGCTTTGCTTGAGCTGCTGCCCCCGCGACCCGACTCCGGATAAAGCGGAAGAAAATGGATGGATGGATGGAAGAAGAAGCATGCAAAATTGCACTAAAAAAATCTGCGAAACTGCGAGGCCGCGAAAGGTGAACCGCGATATAGCGAGGGACCACTGTACTGATAGAATAACTCCATTAATGTCAATTCTGTCATTTGTGCAAAGTTAAGATATAACATATCTTTTAATGTTGAATAATGCACTAATTCTGAAGTTTTGTAACAAACACAGACAGATGGCATTCTGGGAAAAATGTGCCTCCGCTAACACTGTTTGGTTGATCCATTCTATGTAAACCAGCACGTTGAGGTGTGTCGTGTGTTGGTGTTTACAGATAAATGTGCTTTTGTAAAATATGCCATTTTTATTTGTAAAAAATAAGGCATTTTCAAAAAAAAAAAAAAAAAACCCAAGTTGTAATTAAATTTGTGAAGCTGTCATTATGAGCGAAACTGTCAGGGTGAACATTTTTGAAGATCAATCAATCAATCAATCAATTTTTTTTTATATAGCGCCAAATCACAACAAACAGTTGCCCCAAGGTGCTTTATATTGTAAGGCAAGGCCATACAATAATTATGTAAAACCCCAATGGTCAAAACGACCCCCTGTGAGCAAGCACTTGGCTACAGTGGGAAGGAAAAACTCCCTTTTAACAGGAAGAAACCTCCAGCAGAACCAGGCTCAGGGAGGGGCAGTCTTCTGCTGGGACTGGTTGGGGCTGAGGGAGAGAACCAGGAAAAAGACATGCTGTGGAGGGGAGCAGAGATCGATCACTAATGATTAAATGCAGAGTGGTGCATACAGAGCAAAAAGAGAAAGAAACAGTGCATCATGGGAACCCCCCAGCAGTCTACGTCTATAGCAGCATAACTAAGGGATGGTTCAGGGTCACCTGATCCAGCCCTTACTATAAGCTTTAGCAAAAAGGAAAGTTTTAAGCCTAATCTTAAAAGTAGAGAGGGTGTCTGTCTCCCTGATCTGAATTGGGAGCTGGTTCCACAGGAGAGGAGCCTGAAAGCTGAAGGCTCTGCCTCCCATTCTACTCTTACAAACCCTAGGAACTACAAGTAAGCCTGCAGTCTGAGAGCGAAGCACTCTATTGGGGTGATATGGTACTACGAGGTCCCTAAGATAAGATGGGACCTGATTATTCAAAACCTTATAAGTAAGAAGAAGAATTTTAAATTCTATTCTAGAATTAACTGTTGGGAAAGTGTCGGTACACGGACCGACATGGGTTCCGGTGGATCCGACAACTCCGCTTTGACTTCATCTTCATGTACCCGGGACAAGGCATCCGATCTCTGGTTCTTGGTCCCGGGACGGTAGGTGATCCGGAAGTCAAAACGGCCGAAGAACAGTGACCAGCGGGCTTGCCTGGGGTTCAGCCGCTTGGCGGTCCTGATATACTCCAGGTTCCGGTGGTCAGTGAAAACCGTGAATGGCACGGACGTTCCCTCCAACAGATGTCTCCACTCTTCAAGAGCCTCTTTCACCGCAAGGAGTTCTCGATTGCCGACGTCATAGTTCCGTTCGGCCGGGGTCAACCTGCGGGAAAAATAGGCACACGGGTGAAGGACCTTATCGGTCTTCCCGCTCTGGGAAAGCACGGCTCCTATCCCTGAGTCCGAGGCGTCCACTTCAACCACTAACTGCCGTTTCAACTCCTTGAACGCGGCATCGCAACGATCCGACCAGGTGAAGGGGACTTTTGGTGAGGTCAGGGCTGTCAGGGGGCTAACTACCTGACTGTAGCCCTTAATGAACCTCCTGTAGAAATTTGCAAAGCTGAGGAACTGTTGCAGCTTCCTACGGCTAGTGGGTTGGGGCCAGTCTCTCACCGCCGCAACCTTGGCCGGATCAGGAGCGACAGAGTTGGGGGAGATGATAAACCCCAGGAAGGACAAAGATGTGCGGTGAAACTCACACTTCTCGCCCTTCACAAACAGCCGGTTCTCCAACAACCGCTGCAGGACCTGACGTACATGCCGGACATGAGTCTCAGGATCCGGAGAAAAGATGAGTATATCGTCTAGATATACGAAGACGAATCGGTGCAGGAAATCCCGCAAGACATCATTAACCAATGCTTGGAATGTCGCGGGGGCGTTTGTGAGGCCGAACGGCATGACCAGGTACTCAAAGTGACCTAACGGGGTGTTGAATGCCGTCTTCCATTCGTCTCCCTTCCGGATCCGAACCAGGTGATACGCATTTCTAAGATCCAGCTTAGTAAAGATTTTGGCTCCATGCAGGGGGGTGAACACGGAATCTAATAATGGCAACGGGTATCGGTTGCGAACCGTAATCTCATTCAGCCCCCTGTAATCAATACATGGACGAAGTCCGCCATCTTTCTTGCCCACAAAAAAGAAACCTGCCCCCATCGGGGAGGTGGAGTTCCGGATCAGCCCGGCAGCTAATGAGTCCCGGATGTAGGTCTCCATTGATTCGCGCTCAGGTCGTGAGAGGTTGTACAGCCTGCTGGACGGGAACTCAGCGCCTGGAACCAAATCAATGGCACAATCGTACGGACGGTGCGGGGGAAGGGTGAGTGCCAGATCCTTGCTGAAGACATCAGCAAGATCGTGGTACTCAACCGGCACTGCCGTCAGATTGGGAGGGACTTTGACCTCCTCCTTAGCCTGGAAACCGGGAGGAACCGAGGATCCTAAACACACCCGATGGCAGGTTTCGCTCCACTGAACCACCACCCCAGACGGCCAATCGATCCGGGGATTGTGCTTTAACATCCATGGGATGCCCAAAATCACGCGGGAGGTAGAAGAAGTTACAAAAAACTCAATCTCCTCCCGGTGGTTTCCAGACACCACCAGAGTTACTGGTTGTGTCTTGTGTGTGAGTAAAGGGAGGAGGGTGCCATCTAGTGCCCGCACCTGCAATGGCGAAGGAAGTGCCACCAGAGGGAGCCCTACCTCCTTTGCCCATCTGCTGTCTAGCAGATTCCCTTCTGACCCCGTGTCCACCAGTGCTCGGGCTTGAAGGGTTAAATCCCCGCTCAGGATTGTGACTGGGAGTCGTGTGGCAATTTGTGTGTGTCTCACTTGAATGTCTTGACCCCCCCTTAGCCCAGTCTCTAAGGGTGAGTGTTGACGTTTTGGCCATTTGGGGCAGTCTCTCTGTGTGTGCTCTGTTGAGCTGCAGAGAAAACACTCTCCACGGATCAGCCTCCCCATTTTGGCCCTGTGCGTTTCCCTAACAACGTCACCAGGGGGAGCTGTTGCCCCACAAAGCGCTGCGGCTGTGGAGCGTGGGGAGGGCGGCCCCTTTTCGAACCCGGAAGGGAGAGGGGCGGCGCGTATCCGGTCACGTCCTTCGCCTCGCTCCCGACGGCGTTCCTCTAACCGATTGTCTAATCGTATAACGAGATCAATAAGCCCGTCTAAATCCCGCGGTTCGTCCTTGGCCACCAGGAGCTCCTTCAGGACCAACGACAGTCCGTTTACGAAGGCGGCGCGGAGGGCAGTGTTATTCCAGCCGGACCTCGCAGCCGCGATGCGGAAGTCGACTGCATAAACAGCTGCGCTCCGGCGCCCCTGTCTCATTGACAGCAGCACGGCTGAAGCGGTCTCTCCTCTATTTGGGTGATCGAACACTGTTCTGAACTCCCTCACAAACCCATCATATATCAGAAGGAGCCGTGAATTTTGCTCCCAAAGCGCTGTAGCCCAAGCGCGTGCCTTGCCGTGAAGCAGATTAATGACATAAGCTATCTTACTAGCATCAGTCGCGTACATGACGGGACGTTGTGCGAAGACGAGCGAACACTGCATTAGAAAGTCCGCGCACGTCTCCACACAACCTCCGTACGGCTCTGGAGGGCTTATGTATGCTTCCGGGGAAGGTGGGAGGGGTCGTTGAACGACCTGTGGAACGTCACTGTTACGCACAGGGTCGACAGGAGGGAGAGCCGCAGCAGTGCCCTGAGGGCGCGCTTCCACCTGCGCGGCGAGAGCCTCCACCCTGCGGTTAAGGAGGACGTTCTGCTCGGTCATTAAATCCAACCGAGCCGTGAAAGCGGTGAGGATCCGCTGCAACTCACCGATCATTCCTCCTGCGGACGCCTGTGCGCCCTGTTCTTCCATTGGCTGTTCAACAGCCGGTTGACGCCCCTCGGGATCCATGACGCTGGCCGAGATATCCTGTTGGGAAAGTGTCGGTACACGGACCCACAACAGGGGGCGCAAAGGAACAGACAATGGAGTAGGTCAAATAACAACACTTTACTGTTGTGAATGTGCACAACAAATACAACAGATTACAACAATAGATCAGAATCAATTCACAAAGGTGTCGTGTGGGCAGGCTCGAAGATAGGAGACACCTGTCCAAAGCAGAACCGGAACCACACGATTTCCTCCGCCACCAGACCCCGGGAATACTGGAGCCGCCAAGTCCCGAATTCCCAGGTGGCCACTGCCTCCGCGTGTCGGACCTGGTACTGCTGGCGAGGAACAAAAACACAATTAAAGGTGGGCACGTTTGCACCCAGTAATCCGCACGGCAGGAAAGCTACCTCCACCTCTCGTTGGAAAAAAGGTCTGTTATCACTCACAAAATCACAAAAGGTTACTGTCAAGCAGTCAGCTGAGAATATTACCTTCCAGGTAGAACGATATCTCGGCAAAGAGGTGGAGACGTCGTCCTGCTGATGTATCCCTGCTGATTGGTAACAGCTGTTGCAGGTGATGCGTGACAGCTGTCACCCTGGCTGCTCCTGTGAGGCGGCTGCGCCCTCTGGTGCCTGGAGCCCGCACTCCAGGCAGGGCGCCCTCTGGTGGTGGGCCAGCAGTACCTCCTCTTCTGGCGGCCCACACAACATTAACAGGAAGCCAATGAAGAGAGGCCAATATGGGTGAGATATGCTCTCTCCTTCTAGTCCCCGTTAGTACTCTAGCTGCAGCATTTTGAATTAACTGAAGGCTTTTTAGGGAACTTTTAGGACAACCTGATAATAATGAATTACAATAGTTCAGCCTAGAGGAAATAAATGCATGAATTAGTTTTTCAGCATCACTCTGAGACAAGACCTTTCTAATTTTAGAGATATTGCGTAAATGCAAAAAAGCAGTCCTACATATCAATCAATCAATCAACTTTTTTCTTGTATAGCGCCAAATCACAACAAACAGTTGCCCCAAGGCGCTCCACATTGCAAGGCAAGGCCATACAATAATTATGAAACACAGTCTACGTCTAAAGCAACATAACCAAGGGATGGTCCAGGGTCACCCGATCCAGCCCTAACTATAAGCCTTAGCGAAAAGGAAAGTTTTAAGCCTAATCTTAAAAGTAGAGAGGGTATCTGTCTCCCTGATCTGAATTGGGAGCTGGTTCCACAGGAGAGGAGCCTGAAAGCTGAAGGCTCTGCCTCCCATTCTACTCTTACAAACCCTAGGAACTACAAGTAAGCCCGCAGTCTGAGAGCGAAGCGCTCTAATGGGGTAATATGGTACTATGAGGTCCCTAAGATAAGATGGGACCTGATTATTCAAAACCTTATAAGTAAGAAGAAGAATTTTAAATTCTATTCTAGCATTAACAGGAAGCCAATGAAGGGAGGCCAACACGGGTGAGATATGCTCTCTCCTGCTAGTCCCCGTCAGTACTCTAGCTGCAGCATTCTGAACCAACTGAAGGCTTTTTAGGGAACTTTTAGGACAACCTGATAATAATGAATTACAATAGTCCAGCCTAGAGGAAATAAATGCATGAATTAGTTTTTCAGCATCACTCTGAGACAAGACCTTTCTGATTTTAGAGATATTGCGTAAATGCAAAAAGGCAGTCCTACATATTTGTTTAATATGCGCTTTGAATGACATATCCTGATCAAAAATAACTCCAAGATTTCTCACAGTATTACTAGAGATCAGGGAAATGCCATCCAGAGTAACGATCTGGTTAGACACCATGCTTCTAAGATTTGTGGGGCCAAGTACAATAACTTCAGTTTTATCTGAGTTTAAAAGCAGGAAATTAGAGGTCATCCATGTCTTTATGTCTGTAAGACAATCCTGCAGTTTAGCTAATTGGTGCGTATCCTCTGGCTTCATGGATAGATAAAGCTGGGTATCATCTGCGTAACAATGAAAATTTAAGCAATACCGTCTAATAATACTGCCCAAGGGAAGCATGTATAAAGTGAATAAAATTGGTCCTAGCACAGAACCTTGTGGAACTCCATAATTAACTTTAGTCTGTGAAGAAGATTCCCCATTTACATGAACAAATTGTAATCTATTAGACAAATATGATTCAAACCACCGCAGCGTAGTGCCTTTAATACCTATGGCATGCTCTAATCTCTGTAATAAAACTTTATGGTCAACAGTATCAAAAGCAGCACTGAGGTCTAACAGAACAAGCACAGAGATGAGTCCACTGTCTGAGGCCATAAGAAGATCATTTGTAACCTTCACTAATGCTGTTTCTGTACTATGATGAATTCTAAAACCTGACTGAAACTCTTCAAATAGACCATTCCTCTGCAGATGATCAGTTAGCTGTTTTACAACTACCCTTTCAAGAATTTTTGAGAGAAAAGGAAGGTTGGAGATTGGCCTATAATTAGCTAAGATAGCTGGGTCAAGTGATGGCTTTTTAAGTAATGGTTTAATTACTACCACCTTAAAAGCCTGTGGTACATAGCCAACTAACAAAGATAGATTGATCATATTTAAGATCGAAGCATTAAATAATGGTAGGGCTTCCTTGAGCAGCCTGGTAGGAATGGGGTCTAATAGACATGTTGATGGTTTGGATGAAGTAACTAATGAAAATAACTCAGACAGAGCAATTGGAGAGAAAGAGTCTAACCAAATACCGGCATCACTGAAAGCAGCCAAAGATAATGATACGTCTTTGGGATGGTTATGAGTAATTTTTTCTCTAATAGTTAAAATTTTGTTAGCAAAGAAAGTCATGAAGTCATTACTAGTTAAAGTTAATGGAATACTCAGCTCAATAGAGCTCTGACTCTTTGTCAGCCTGGCTACAGTGCTGAAAAGAAACCTGGGGTTGTTCTTATTTTCTTCAATTAGTGATGAGTAGAAAGATGTCCTAGCTTTACGGAGGGCTTTTTTATAGAGCAACAGACTCTTTTTCCAGGCTAAGTGAAGATCTTCTAAATTAGTGAGATGCCATTTCCTCTCCAACTTACGGGTTATCTGCTTTAAGCTACGAGTTTGTGAGTTATACCACGGAGTCAGGCACTTCTGATTTAAAGCTCTCTTTTTCAGAGGAGCTACCGCATCCAAAGTTGTCTTCAATGAGGATGTAAAACTATTGACGAGATACTCTATCTCACTTACAGAGTTTAGGTAGCTACTCTGCACTGTGTTGGTATATGGCATTAGAGAACATAAAGAAGGAATCATATCCTTAAACCTAGTTACAGCGCTTTCTGAAAGACTTCTAGTGTAATGAAACTTATTCCCATCCATCAGAGTAAATGTAAATGTTATTAAGAAATGATCAGACAGAAGGGAGTTTTCAGGGAATACTGTTAAGTCTTCTATTTCCATACCATAAGTCAGAACAAGATCTAAGATATGATTAAAGTGGTGGGTGGACTCATTTACATTTTGAGCAAAGCCAATACAGTCTAATAATAGATTAAATGCAGTGTTGAGGCTGTCATTCTCAGCATCTGTGTGGATGTTAAAATCGCCCACTATATTTATCTTATCTGAGCTAAGCACTAAGTCAGACAAAAGGTCTGAAAATTCACAGAGAAACTCACAGTAACGACCAGGTGGACGATAGATAACAAATAAAACTGGTTTTTGGGACTTCCAATTTGGATGGACAAGACTAAGAGTCAAGCTTTCAAATGAATTAAAGCTCTGTCTGGGTTTTTGATTAATTAATAAGCTGGAATGGAAGATTGCTGCTAATCCTCCGCCTCGGCCCGTGCTACGAGCATTCTGACAGTGTGACTCGGGGGTGTTGACTCATTTAAACTAACATATTCATCCTGCTGTAACCAGGTTTCTGTAAGGCAGAATAAATCAATATGTTGATCCATTATTATATCATTTACCAACAGGGACTTAGAAGAGAGAGACCTAATGTTTAATAGACCACATTTAACTGTTTTAGTCTGTGGTGCAGTTGAAGGTGCCATATTATTTTTTCTTTTTGAATTTTTATGGTTAAATAAATTTTTGCTGGTTATTGGTGGTCTGGGAGCAGACACCGTCTCTACGGGGATGGGGTAATGAGGGGATGGCAGGGGGAGAGAAGCTGCAGAGAGGTGTGTAAGACTACAACTCTGCTTCCTGGTCCCAACCCTGGATAGTCACAGTTTGGAGGATTTAAGAAAATTGGCCAGATTTCTAGAAATGAGAGCTGCTCCATCCAAAGTGGGATGGATGCCGTCTCTCCTAACAAGACCAGGTTTTCCCCAGAAGCTTTGCCAATTATCTATGAAGCCCACCTCATTTTTTGGACACCACTCAGACAGCCAGCAATTCAAGGAGAACATGCGGCTAAACATGTCACTCCCGGTCCGATTGGGGAGGGGCCCAGAGAAAACTACAGAGTCCGACATTGTTTTTGCAAAGTTACACACCGATTCAATGTTAATTTTAGTGACCTCCGATTGGCGTAACCGGGTGTCATTACTGCCGACGTGAATTACAATCTTACCAAATTTACGCTTAGCCTTAGCCAGTAGTTTCAAATTTCCTTCGATGTCGCCTGCTCTGGCCCCCCAGAAGACAATTGACTATGGTTGCTGGTGTCGCTAACTTCACATTTCTCAAAACAGAGTCGCCAATAACCAGAGTTTGATCCTCGGCGGGTGTGTCGTCGAGTGGGGAAAAACGGTTAGAAATGTGAACGGGTTGGCAGTGTACACGGGGCTTCTGTTTAGGGCTACGCTTCCTCCTCACAGTCACCCAGTCGGCCTGCTTTCCCGGCTGCTCGGGATCTGCCAGAGGGGAACTAACGGCGGCTAAGCTACGTTGGTCCGCACTGACTACAGGGGCCTGGCTAGCTGTACAATTTTCCACGGTGCGGAGCCGAGTCTCCAATTCGCCCAGCCTGGCCTCCAAAGCTATGAATAAGCTACACTTATTACAAGTACCGTTACTGCTAAAGGAGGCCGAGGAATAACTAAACATTTCACACCCAGAGCAGAAAAGTGCGGGAGAGACAGGAGAAGCCGCCATGCTAAATCGGCTAAGAGCTAGTAGCTGCGCTAAGCTAGCGCAAAGTGAATAATGTGTAAATAATTTAGAGGTGATTCAGCAGAAGGAGTGCTTTAGTTAAGGCACGTGAAGATTACACTGTGAAACAAATCGTTATCTAGGTAACTAGATCAATCTAACTGCGCAGATTAAACAGCTAACAGATACAGCAAAACACCGCTGTGCTCCGGAACAGGAAGTGATACAATACTGCAGTGAGAGCCAACCACCTGTCCGGATGTCCAGGGGGCATCCGGAAAAGATGAAAATGGTATCAGTCATTTTTTGTCACAACATAACTTTTAGTGTTGATTTGTTGATTTAATTTCCAGTAAATTCCACCAGCTTCTCCAAGTTCCACTGTCACATTTTTTTCTCACTTTTTCAATTTAAATTTTGAACAGCAGTACTTGGTTTCTTTTTCCTCTGATTCTTAGTGTTTTCCCCATTTTCTCCAGGTGTTTAGTGGTTCTTCCCATTTTTGACTGGCAGGATGACTCCACTTCAGATGGAATACCAGAATGATGCCGTTTCTCCTGCACCTCTTCAACCGAGCACCACGAAGGCTACATCTGCAGTGGTAGGTTTCACCTGCAAATATCTGAATCACACTGATTATTAGTGTGTGTTGATGAGATTGATGCTGGCTGATGGATGTCTAGATGCATATAATGTGAAATTTTGAGTATTTTAAAATCTTAATGTGATCTATAATGTGAAATTTTGAGTATTTTAAAATCTTACTGGGTATAACTGTTTGCAGATGATGCAGTGTTATAACCTCCAACAACAACTGTAGGAGGGGTGATTGTGTGAGGTTTAATTTGAAACCTGCTTTATGGCGTCAGAAACACTGATAGCTAACACGCAGGTTAGCAGAGTGCTGCCCTTCCACTGGTTTGCTTTGTACTTTATTACAATTAGCGTCCCTGTGTAGTTACAAACGGAATCTAATCAGACAAAGACAAGCTGTATATGAAGTTTTTTGCTGTGACTGGATTATAAAACTAATTGGTTTTTCATTTTACAAGTCACTTAAATTCTGAAGACTATCAGGAATGACCAACTTTTGAAATATTACATCCTGTTTCAGAGCAGTGTTCATTGTTCTTGTTCATAATATAGAAATACAGTCACGAGTAAGGAAGAGATTCATATATAAAGGTTTGTTTTTACTGCTGAACTGACAGCAAACATTCTCAAAGTTTCAAGCAGTTTATTGGAAGAAATGCTGATTAATGTGAGGATTATCTTTCATGTTCTTGATCAGAATTTTTGTTGTTGTCTCCAGGATTCAGCCATTCTGCCTGTTGCTGTGCAAGAACTGCTCACTCGTCTTCTGGTAAGAAACAGATTGTACACTATTTTTCAAGAAATACACAGCTGATTTTTTTTTTTTTTTTTTAATTTAATGATGATTGTTTGTCAATGCTGTTGACGCTGTCTTGACCAAATGTTGGTTCAGTTCTTTGGTCAGTGTTTGAGGCTGTAATCTGATGCAGTTTTATTATGTTCTCTTATATTGTAACATATTTTTAGTTGGTAAAATAAAGCAGTCAGAAGAAAAAGTGAATATTTAAGTTAAGTCTTCAAGTCAGAGATCTTTGCAATAATAAGCAAACTAAGCCGAGGTGGACTTCAGTGTCCACACCTCCATGTGAAACCCAGATGGAAGTGATGAGTTGGTGCACAGTTTTACACACACACACACACACACACACACACACACACACACACACACACACACACACACACACACACACACACACACACACACACAAAACAAAAATAACACACAGTACCAGTCAAAAGATTGGACACACTTTTGAAAGGGAAAATCTAGTGTTCATTGTTGCTGAAGTCTTGTGTCAAAAAATGTTTCAACAAAAAGTTTCAACTAATAAATATAATACTTTGAAGCAAGTCAGAATGTGATTTCAGAATCAGATCAGGCTGTCCTGAAGGAAACCTCAGTGACAGTCACAACATATGAATCCAAATTTATAAACCAGCTCAGTAAGTGGATCCAGACTCAGTCAGAGGACTGTAAGAGTCACCTTATTTCAGGTCAAAATTATGTTTGATGTTTGGCAGCACTTGTGTGAAATGACAACTTGTAAAGTGAAGTACAAAATATACAAGTTCAGATCTTTTTACTGCTCTGATATTAAAATTTATTCATTAAATTATCATTGATTATAAAGATGAAGACAAGACCTTGACTTTATTTGTCTTGTGACTGTCCCAGGAGTTGTTGCCCATCAAGCAGAGACATCCTGCTGAACTTGGTTCTGTCCTCGACGCCGACAGTCTGACCCCCGAGCTGAAACAGGCCTTGGAGAGGTGGATCGCTGAGCGCATCAGGGTAGGTGGATCTAGAAGTTGTGTCGACACAAGAGATGATATTCAACATTCAGTTTCAACCACAAGAGATTTTCAATTAGATTTTTTTCTTTAACACAAATCTTTGTCATTAAATTGTGATGAACGTTTTACAGGCAGATGGAACATGTTGTAATTTTAATCTTTTTGTTTGGTGTGTGGCCATTTGCATGTTGTATCTTCATCAGGAGTACGATGAGATCAGGCTGCGTGACCAGCGGCGCTCCACAGGCTGTGGACGACCTGCAGCCGACAGGATGGCCGACTTTGCCGTGGAGTCTCTAGGTTGGTTAAAACCCTCTATGTTTTAGTCACGTGACTTTATTCATCAGAATTTGGCTGCAGGTTTGATTCTCTCTGTGGCCACCAATGCTACAAATGTCTGTTCGGGCTGCATGTATTGATTATTTTTAGTTAAATTTCATGTGATAACTTTGCTGGACTCATTTGACACGACTTTCTGATTGAGAGAAAATGTTAAACAGGATTCATATTGTGGTCAGATGTTTACATACACATAGAAGGAGGACAAGCTAAGAATTCTTCATCACAACCTCAAACCATCAGCCAGATGTTTGGAACATGGACACAATCAGGTGTTCCAAAAGGAGAATGACACCAAACACACATCAAAGCTGACTGTGGAACAGATAAAGCGTTCAGCTTTTGGACTGGCCATGACTAAATCCTGACCTCAACCCTGTCAAAAATGTCTGATCTTTGCCTGAAACAAAGGTCTGTGCCATGAAACCAACAAATTAAAACTTGGCCACCAAATTCTACTTTAGATTTTTTTTTTTCTCATTAAGGATGTATGTTGAAGAGTCATTACATCCCAGAAAATGAACAGTTCAGAGAAATCATCGAAAGCTCAATATTTTAATGACATTCATGATCACAATTATGTTTCATTGATTTTTCTTTACCCTGTTGAATGACTTTGTTTGTTAATTAAGAGTTTAACTTCCTCAAAGCTTTATGGTTTATGTAGTTTCCAGGTATGTTATCCAGGTATGTTCTTTTTCCTTTGCTCATTTGTTGCCACAAACTCTCTTCTTCTCTCTGAAGATATTGTCGGTAAAGATTATCGACTGTTTACTGTTGGGTCTAATTCTTGCTCTGTTATTTCAGGGCCACTGGGTGCTGTTCCCAGGGAGGTGTTGGCCATTCCAGGGTGCAAAAGGAACACTTCTGATCTCCCTTTCACACCCCGTCAGAATCAGTCACGTGACACTGGACCACGTGCCGCGCAGAAACTCCCCCAGTGGGCACATCGACTCGGCCCCGAAAGACTTCGAAATCTACGTAAGTGATCACAGTCTAGAAAAAAAGAAATATGGAACTACACAAGACTAATTTACTTACTGAGAGAATTGTTGAATTGTTGTTTCCCTGCTCATAGATATGCTGTTAATGTGTTAACAAACACAGTGTTAACTGAACTGTGGGAATCATGTTTGAGATATTTTGAAATGTTGCCATCAGATCAAAGAAACTTTGACTGCTAACAAAATCTGAAAAATTATCGCCGTTGAATTTGCTTCAGTATTTAAAAAATGTATAGATGGAACATAGGAAGTGTTTTACATTAATTAATAATATTTATTAATAATAATTAATTAATAATATTTTATATGATTGATATTTTAATATTACAATGAATTTCAATTCAGTAGTTGATTGATCATTATTTTATGTTTAATCCATCCCTGAACATATGCAACATTGTTTATTGTGACTCTTTTCAACAAAAGGAAAAACAAATTGGTTTTAAACTGTAAACAACCTCAGAACACAGTAAGGTGCTTTATTGTGAAAGGGTAATGCTTATGCTCGCAGTAACGGGGGCCTAAGTTCATATTAAATTGGACTTTATTTTTATCAGTTTTACATAAATACAATAAAATAACCAAAATCACATACTGTGAAATCACTAATCTGTCGTGTTTTTCATTTTTGACTTCTTGTCGTTATGCTCATTAGCATTACGGTTTGCTTAAGTGGTACATTCTCAACTTTGGTTCTGTTTGTTTTTCTCACATGTTCTCACTCGGTCTTTCTCAGGGGATGGTCACTGAGGAGGAAGAAGGGACTCTGCTGGGCAAATTCACCTACAGTCAGGACGGTGATCTGACTCAGACCTTTGAGCTTCCTGTGAGTTCAGAAAAACTGATCTTGTTTTGACTGCAGTATTTTATCTGTCGACTTTAATTTTAATCCTCTGACAAGAGGTCCTGCAGAACTTCACACATTCTAACAGTATGAACTTTGTTCTCCTCTCTGCCTGCAGAAACCCAGCGAGGTTCAGCGTTTTGTGGAGCTGCGTGTCCTCAGCAACTGGGGTCAAGCTGAGTACACGTGTCTCTATGGCTTCCGGGTCCATGAAACGATGGCCTCCACGTGATTATTTAGTCTGGCCCCATTGTACATATGTAAATAAACATGTAAATAAAGAAATGTGTAAATAAACTAATGTGGATCTTTATTCTTTGTCGGTTTTTAATATACATATAAGTAATAATTGAAAAACTGCATTAATGTGGCGTCACACCACATGATGTTTCAGGCACTGAACCGAGGAGAATTATGTTAATTTTGTTTCAGTTTAAATTTCCTGAAATGTGCTTGGGACAGTCACAGCACCTGAGCTTTGTCATGTTTGGCTGAAAAATGTGTAAAAGTGGATGATTAATTACATAAAAACTGTATGTTTACATAAAGCTGCATTTTGGAAAAGAAGGTTGTGAATAAATTCATTCCTTTTTTGTGTATTTGTCACACAGAATGACAAAAAAACTCATGTCACAAGTCACACCAACCACCCATGTATGTGTTTATGTGTATTTATCAAATCTAAATTATAAAATGATTTAAAAGCAAACACTGATATTGATTCTGCATCATGGATTGGAGTCTCAATTTCAATGTAATTCTTGAAAACCGAAAAGAATGTGCTGATTTATAACTTTGCTTTCCTTCTTTTAACAAATTTAAACACTTCTTAAAAGGCTTTTTTTTCTGATTCCCAAATGCCCAAAATAACAAACTTTAACTTAATCTCTGTTGTATGTTTTTTTTTTTTTTTTTTTTTTTTACTTTTGTGAAATCTTGATCTTTGATTTCACTGTAAAGCACTTTGGACACCATCTGGCTGCTGTAAAGGTGATATAAATGTTGACTGGAATCTTTAAATTGAATGCAGGTGTGAGTGTGTGTGTTGGCTCTGCCATAAACTGGTGACCTGTCCAGGGTGGACCCTCCTCTCACTCACTGACTGCTCTCTTTAGCTGCTGTTGAGACCTGCTGACACCAGGTGGCGACTTCACCATGAAAATGTCTGCTGGACACATGAAGGGTTTAGACACAAAAATTTAAATTTAAAAAGGAAAAGGCATTAGTAAATGCGCAAACAAAATGTAAGTAAAATGCTCAAATTCTTGAATATATTGCACATTGATAGTTACCAAAGCAGCCAAGTGCATGTTGGCCTCATCTAACAATCTGAACCCTTCTCACACACAGGTCTGGTCATATAATTCGAATATCATGAAAAAGTTGATTTATTTTAGTAATTCAAATTCAAAAAGTGAAACTTGTATATTATATTAATTCATTACACACAGACTGACAACTAATGAAAATCCCAAATTTAGTATCTCAGAAAATTAGAATATTACGTAAGACAAATACAAAAATAGGATTTTTAGAAATGTTGGCCAACTGTAAAGTATGAACATGAAAAGTATGAGCATGTACAGCACTCAGTACTTAGTTGAGGCTCCTTTTGCCTGAATTACTGCAGCAATACAGCGTGGCATGGAGTCGATCAGTCTGTGGCACTGCTCAGGTGGTATGAGAGCCCAGGTTGCTCTGATACTGACCTTCGTTGGATCTGGTGTGTCACATCTTCCTCTTCACAATACCCCACAGATTTTCTACGGGGTTAAGGTCAGGTGAGTTTGCTGGCCAATTTAGAACAGGGATACCATGGTCCTTAAACCAGGTACTGGTAGCTTTGGCACTGTGTGCAGGTGCCAAGTCCTGTTGGAAAATGAAATCTGCATCTCCATAAAGGTGGTCAGCAGGAGGAAGCATGAAGTGCTCTACAACTTCCTGGTAGAGGGCTGCGTTGACCATGGACCTCAGAAAACACAATGGACCAACACCAGCAGATGACATGGCACCCCAAGCCATCACTGACTGTGGAAACTTTACACTGGACCTCAAACAACATGGATTCTGTGCATCTCCTCTCTTCCTCCAGACTCTGGGACCTTGATTTCCAAAGGCAATGCAAAATTTACTTTCATCAGAGAACATAACTTTGGACCACTCAGCAGAGGTCCAGTCGTTTTTGTCTTTAGCCCAGGCAAGACATCAAGTCAGCAGTCTTCCCCATGACTGAGTAGCCTACAGAACTAGACTGAGAGACCAGTTAAAGGCCTTTGAAGGTGTTTTGAGTTAACTAGCTGATTAGAGTGTGATACCAGGTGTTTTCAGTATTGATCCTTTTCACAATATTCAAATTTTCTGAGATCGTGAATTTAGGATTTTCATTAGTTGTCAGTTATAATCATCAAAATTAAAAGGAATAAACACCTGAAATATATCAGTCTGTGTGGAATGAATGTATACATTATAAAAGTTTCACTTTTTGAATGGAATTACTGAAATAAATCAACTTTTTCATGATATTCTAATTATATGACCAGCACCTGTATATTATATATACATATATATATATATATATATATATATATATATATATACTGACTAATATATATATTAGTCAGTGTTAAGTCAGCAGAGAAGTTACCTGAATGGTAGCTGATTTCTCGGCGGGGAGGTGGAGTTGCAGTCCGGCCTTTATGGTGGTGGTGATGAGTAGTGGATGAGTGACAGCTGGTACGGATGATGAGTGACAGCTGTCACTCCTGGTGGCTCCGACGCCCTCTCGTGCTTGAAGCAGGGCGCCATCTTGTGGTGGTGGGCCAGCAGTACCTCCTCTTCAGCGGCCCACACAACACGTGTGATTACATCAGACATGCTTGAACCCTTGTGGGCATGGGAGAGTTTTTTCACGCCTGTCGGTTACGTCATTCGCCTGTGGGCAGTCTTTGAGTGAGGAGTCGCCCACCCGCTCGTCAATTTTTTCATTGTTTAGGAATGGCTCAGAGACTGCTGCTTTGTTTGATCAAAATTTTTTCAAAAACTGTAAGACACAACTGAGTGGACACCATTCGATAAATTCAGCTGGTTTTCGGTGAAAATTTTAACGGCTGATGAGAGATTTTGGAATTTTACTGTCGCCGTAAGGACGGCCCACAGCGCCTGACGGCGATCTGTGCTCTGAGGCGGCGGCGTCTCGCTGTTTCAAGCTGAAAACTTCCTAATTTCAGGCTCTGTGGACCCAAGACGTCGTGAGATAACAGAGAACTTTCAGAAGAATTTGGGATCAGGAGTTTATCCAGACATTCCACTGTTAAAGGAGATTTTGTAATGAAAGAACATGCGGGCAGATTCGCATGTCGGGCCGGACCCGACCGCAGGGGGTCGCCACAGGAAAAACACCTCCGTTGGAAACCTTAACGGACAAGTTGGAACATGCCCAGCTGTTAAACAATTTCTCAGATACTCACTTCTTGAAAGCCATCAAAAGCCGCCTGAATTTTACAAATTTTACACACTGAGGTGTTTTTCCTGTGGTGGCGCGAACGGATTTGGGGCGTCGTCACGGACCCGACTCGGCAAATTCGTCCGCACGTTCTTTTATTACAAAATCTCCTTTAACAGTGGAATGTCCGCATAAACTCCTCATGCCGGCCTCTTCTGAAACTTCTCTGTTCTCTGATGACGTCCTGGGTGAACAGAGCTTTAAATTAGTATGTTTTCAGCTCGAAACAGCCAGACGGATGCCACCTCCGTCCGTGCCACGCCGATCCGCTTTGTGGGCTGTGCTTAAAGCGAAAGAAACTCCACAATCTCTCATCAGCCGTTAAACTTTTCACAGAAAACCAGCTGAATTTCTCGAATAGTGTCCACACGGATATCCCTCACCGGTCCTGAAAAAATTGGATAAAGCAACGCGCGCCGTCTCCCTGCAGCTTCTCAGACAAAGAGATTCCGACGGGAGGAAGAGTCCACACCTCACTCAAAGCCTGCCCACAGGTGAATGACGTCACCAACAGGCATGACAAAACTCACGCATGCGCACGAGGGTTCAAGCATGTCTGACGTAAAAACATATGAATCAAATCCATTTATTTTTTGGAAAAAAATAAAAAGGACCGCTTTTTTTATCACAGACTTCGTATACTGATCAAACACCTATAAAGGGATTTTTCACCGGACTAACAGCAGGTGATCAGTGACAGCTGTCAGCCTGTTTGTGCGCTCCCTGAATGGACAGCTCGAGTGCTGGTACAGCATTTATGGACACATACACATGCAGCTGGGCGAACATTTTGGCCACTCACACTCACACTGCTTTGATCACCTGTTCTACACATGTGCACTCTGTCATGTGAGACGCACACTGATGAGAGGTCAGTTTAGCGCTGGGAATGTGAGGACAAGCATAGATTTGAGATGGCTGAGTGAGTGGGTGAGTGAGCTGGTGAGTGAGCTGGTGAGTGACAGCTCCAGTGTCGGTGCCGTCTGACATCAATCTGTGTCATCTGACTGTTGTCTGAAATATGTTTTGGCTGCATCCTGCCGGTGTGCACGAGGCAGTCCAGATGTGTTCAGACCACGGCTGGCCACGCCTCTTTTCCTCCCGACTGCGTCGGATCATGGCACTATTTGCCGTGTCGGAATGGTTCCTCCACATTCTTGCTGTGTGTGACGGGGGCCTTAGTTTGACAGAAGGCACATGGGACACGTGGGCCTAGATTGGTGTTTTCATGTATGACAACTCTGCTACTATGAAGCTGTGACTGCAGATGAAACACATGAACGTTGAACCATCCAATTACAGCCACAGAACCCTATTACTCATACATCCCTTCACTCATTCAATTTTGTATAAATAAGAAAATCAATTGAGTACAATGGTAAGAATATTTCACAAGGTGAAAGATGGAACATTTCATCTTTTACCAAATAAAATATTCTTTCCATTCCATGAATGAAAAAAAAAAAAATCATTATTTGTTTTATATAATGCCAAAAGTACATTCTTGTCATTTGATATTGTATTTAATTATAAACAAGAGGAAAGGGATTTATATTTTGGTGTGTGTCACTGGTCCATGAGGTCAAGAGGTTCCAAACAGTCCAACACAAACTTTAAATAGTAGTCCGATCCAAAACTATTCTTGGTCAACTTGTGAAAACAGTCAGATAGTTAAACACTCCTGAGGATGTTCAACAACACTCCTGAGGATGTTCAAAAACACTCCTGAGGATGTAGTCTGTACCTGATGCCGTGCATCGATTCCTTTGTGTACAATCTACCATCTGCTTTCCTCAGTCCAACGAGGAAGATAAGCGCCGTCGCCGCTCGTGTGAGTGAGTGGTGGTCATGGAGTGCAATAACACAAAATGTATAGAACCAAAATTGCATGCTAAATAGAACAAAATGTCAAATGATCAATATCACATGACCTACAAACCACCAGTCAAATGACAAAGATCTATTTAGGTGTTTATATAACTGCTTCTAATCTTGTCTTGGCTGTGAAAATAGTGATTTGAATTTAAAATCTCTTTACATTTAGTTTGCCCAGTTCCTCAACGGTTTTGAAAACAGAAGGAGTGTACAGACAAATGCCCATAATTCCTGAATGGTTAATACCATGTTTTTTTTGTTAAATCCCATGACTTAAATGGTGCTATGTTACATTGTTACAGAAAACATGTTCACCAAAGTGAAATTATCACACCCAAAGTCACACTGCTGTCATTAATTACGGAAGAACAAACGTGTTAAACGTATTATGAATGATAAAATACAAACATTTGCTGCATGAACCTTGACTGAACACCAACATTTCGGTCTTTCTTCTGCACCTCTCTAAATAGCTGGTATTGTGTGATGGTGGAAGGGATCCTCACCAATAGGTTGGCATCAGTCTATGACTTGGACCGCGGCAAACGTGAGCTGATCTGCTTTAATGTCCTCTGACCTCTCATACAGGAGTTTGGACAGCTGCCCTTCCAGGCAGTTACCGCACAACTGGCAGGTAAGTTTGAACAATTTAAAGTGTTATTGCAATAGAGGAGCCAACAGACTGATAGTGACTGTTGCTGTGTGTAATAATCATTTCATGTCAGCTATTACTGGATCCTTTAGGTTTTTTTCTTTTCTTTTCTTTTCTTAATGCCGCGTTCACACCAGACGACACGCAACGCCACAAATTTGTGTCTCTCGCCTGGCGATGGATGCGCCACTATCGCTCGGTGTGTTGCTCTGCTTTTGCTGCGAAAATTCACCCCAATGCATCATCAAATAGGAGGAGCTTCCATTCCACTCACTGTCAAGTCAACATGGAGCGAGTTGCTGTGCTCTATTTGTTGTGGAAAGCTGACAAACGTCGCCAGCAGCGCCGTCCCTGGGTTCACAACATCCTCATGAGATGTTCCCAATTCGGGGAGTTTCATTATTTGCTGCAAGAGCTGCATCTGGATGAAGGCCGCTTTCAGCAGTACTTCTGCCTCTCCAGGACCCAGTTTGAGGACCTCCTGTCCCGTTCGCGCATGTGAACAATTAAAAAAAAAAAAAAAAAAAACACCAACAAAAAATTGGCTGTTATATTCAGTCTCCCCTCCAACTCTGTCATAATTGTGTTATAAACCAGTCACCATTTGTTTTATTATACATCTGTGTAGTTAAGAAATAAAATAATCTTCACAGCTGATTCGTTTGCATGCGCACGTAAAAAAAAAAAGCTGGCTGCTGCCGCTGCTGCAGTGCTGCAGCTTGCTCTCCCCTCAAGTTCTGTCATAATTGTGAAATAACGGACAAAAGGGACATACGTCCTGCTCACAGGCTGGCTGCCAGAGACAGGACATGTCCACACCAACTATAAACTCCAGACATCTCCACGTCACTACATATCCAGTCCCCGATTGGTCATCGCGACGTGAAAAGATGAAAAAGTTCAGATTTATCAACTTGGGGAGGAGAGCAACACGACGCGATATCACGCCACAAATGCACCAGTTGCTAAAAATTGCTTCATTTGTGTCCATCGCATCACATTGCGTGGCTTGGAATTTTGTGGCGCCACAACGCGTCCTTCCATAGGGATTACATGGCAACCTGTTGCTGCCGTCACTCGCGTGTCCTCCAGTGTGAACATGGGATTAGTCAACAAATGACACTGAAGCTTTGTTGATTCCTAAATAGATGAGAGCAGAATGACAACAATGTGTTTTATTGGACTGGAAAGATACACGGGTGAGAGTGTCGGGCTTGTACCGCAGAACTGCACCACCAGGACAAAAATATGTTTCGAATAAGACAAACTTAAATTAACACCTACTAAATAACGACAAATGCACATCAATTTGGAAATCAACTATGAATTAAATCCAGCAACATATGTTAAATATGTAAAACTGTACAAATCTATGATTCATTCTAGGAGCATATTTGACAATTAAGTCTAGATCACACAATATAATTATTAAAGGGGTCATGTTGTACAAAATCAGAGTTGGTACATCCAACCTGATGGAGCTTGAGAGGTGCTGAAAAGGGGCAAAACTGCTCAGAGATAGGTGCACCAAGCTTGTGGCATCATACTCAAGAAGACTTGAGGTTGTAATTGCTGACAAAGAAGCATCAACAAAGTATTGAGCAGTGAGTGTGAATACTTATGTACGTGTCATTTCTTAGTTTTTTATTTTTAAGAAATTTGCAAAAATTTCAGAAAATGTTTTCCATGTTGTCATTATCGGGTGTTGTGAGGAGAATTTTGAGGGGGGAAAAATGAATTTACTCCATTTTAGAATGAGGCTGCAACATAAAATGTGGTAACAGCGAAGCCAAATGAATACTTTCTGGATGCACTGTATCCACAGCCCCGCTCAAATCCAGCTCCCGCCAGCATAACATCTTGAAACCGAGAAAATTTTGCTGAATGTAGCTGTCTGTGTTGCCAGTGGAAATATGACGCCATCCACCCATGGTACACTGACATTAAGCGATATTGCCACTAGACAAAATATTTAAATATGTAACTAATTCATTTGCTCTGTCAGTCACAGTGATGAAGCTGGGGAAATGAAACCTGTTGTTAACAGACAGACAAACACCAGTTGGATTAATTTTTGTAATAACTTAATAATATGGATTATATATTACCAAAAATGGATTCAGGTTAGGATCGGGTCAAGTCTTTTATTTTTAAAAATTGTCTAACTGGCTTTCTGTCTGTTGTAAAACCTGGTGAAGTGCAGCATGTAGGTAATGTTTTCAGCATGCCGCTCTCTTTCAGAGTGACAGTAACAGTCATTCAGATTGTTGTCCAGGTGCAGTTTGTTGATGGGGTTGGGGGGTGTTGGCTTTGTCATTGGTGATCTACCTGAGCCCCTTCCAGTCGTTGGCTGAGAACTGGTGACAGAGTTTCTCACAGTACAGTCATTTAGCTTTTGTCACTGTCTTACTAAATCTGTGTTGGACTCTGAATTATTGTATTGTTTTTATTTTGTTTAATAATTTGCATTTCACTTACTTTATTTTTCTATTTTGCATGGATCAGCTAAAAGACAGGTCCAAGGGGATGTTGTTGTTATGTGCAGACGCGGGTTGAGGAGCGGACCTGCGTCTGACTGAACCCAGCGCTAAATAACCAGAAAGCGGTTCCAAAAACAAAACAGTTTTATTTTTCTCCTGTGCAATAATTGGTGTACAACAGAAATGTGCATTTGTCTGGCGAGGTGAAGGACGGTGCGCTCTCCAGCGCCGAAATGGATCAAAGCTCGACGCTTCTGGACCCAGACTCACCGCCGAACACCCCCCAGGTGGATAGACAAACTGATTCTGTGAAGGATGGAAAAGGTGAGGTAAGTCAACAGCTACAACAAATATCCTTCAAAGGCACACACTATCAGCAACACATTCAGGTCTGAATTTAAGCTTTATGTAAATGAGCAGCTTCTCACAACAGGTGGAGGATCATCAGTCCGTACGCCACGGCAGTGAGAAGCAAACTGCACAATTCTCATCAATGTTGAAATATACTGCGTAACAAAATACGAAATTACTATTAACACTTATTCAGACAATCAATCACCTCTGATGTGTGCTGACAGCATGTGTCCCTCACCCGTCCTCCTTCACAGGCACGATGTGTCAAACCCAGGCGCGATCCTGAGCGTCTCACAAACGAACGTCACAAGGTCGAGTTCCCGGCAATTCTGCTTGAATCACTCATGGCTTAAATGCAGAATGCCATCTCATTATCTGCTTCAGCTGAAAGTCTTTAAGTTTGCACGTGAGCATCATCCACAGGTGCTGCAAATCATGCTGATGAGGGTGAAGGACTCTTCTGCCAGCACCTTCTCCACAGACAAAAACCAGTTTGCATACCACCTGGACAGCAAAGAAAAGAAAAGTGTTGTGTGGGCCGCTGAAGAGGAGGTACTGCTGGCCCACCACCACCAGAGGGCGCCCTGCCTGGAGTGCGGGCTCCAGGCACCAGAGGGCGCTGCCGCCGACGAAGGCTGCCAGGGTGACAGCTGTCACCCATTACTGGACACAGCTGACTGCACTCAGGACGGAGGTATATCAGCAGGACAGCGTCTCCACCTCAGTGCCGAGATATCGCCTTGAGATTAAGGTAACCTTCTCTGCAAGCTCATATTGAAGACTCTGATAAACCTTGGTAAACCTTTTCAGGACAGCTGACTACAGAAAGCTACTTGCTTGGATAAGTACTCACCTTTCCTGCTTCATTGTAACAAGAGGTGGAGGCGGCTTCTCCCCTCTCTGTCTACTGGGTGCTGTCGCACCCATACCTGTGTGTTTGTGCTCTTTCCCGCCAGCAGTACCGGATCCGACGAGCGGAGGCAGTGGCCACCTGGGAATTCGGGACTTGGCGGTTCCAGTACTTCTGGGGTTCGGTGGCAGAGGAAATCTGGGTGGTTCCGGTTCGACTAGGACGGACGCCTCCTACCTTCGAGCCTGCCCACACGACACCAGCAGATTTCGGCTTCAACTCCAAATTATTAATTGTTGTATTGGTTGTGCTCTTTTCACAACAGTAAAACTTGTTATTCACCTTTCTCCATTGTCCGTTCATTGCGCCCCCTGTTGTGGGTCCGTGTACCTACACTTTCACAACAGGATATCTCGGCCAGCGTCATGGACCCCGAGGGGCGTCAACCGGCTGTTGAACGGCCAATGGAAGACCAAGGCGCGGCGGAGGCTTCGGGAGGGGTAATCGGTGAGTTGCAGCGGATCCTCACCGCTTTCACCTCTCGGATCGATTTAATGACCGAGCAACACGTTCTCCTAAACCGCAGGGTAGAGGCTCTCGCCGCACAAGTGGAGGCGCGCCCTCCGGGCGCCGCTGCGGCTCTCCCTCCCGAGGACCCTGCGCGTGAAAGTAACGTTCCACTGGTCGTTCAACGGTCCCTTTCTCCGTCCCCAGAAGCATACATAAGCCCTCCAGAACCGTACGACGGCTGTGTGGAGACGTGCGCGGACTTCCTTATGCAATGTTCGCTCGTCTTCGCTCAGCGTCCCGTGATGTACGCAGCTGATGCTAGCAGGGTAGCTTATGTGATAAATCTGCTTCGCGGGGAGGCACGCGCTTGGGCTACAGCGCTCTGGGAGCAGAACTCACGGCTCCTTCAGTCATACGCCGGGTTTGTACGGGAGCTCCGCCCTCCCCACGCTCCTCTGTTCCTGCGCTCCGTGGGGTCACAGCTCCCCCTACTGACGCAGCTAGGGACACGAGTAGGGCAACATTTAGGGCACCAGATGCACAAAGGAGATGGACCCACGGAGCGTGTCTTGTTTGTGGTTCAATAGAGCACCATGTGAGAGACTGCCCCGAGCGGTCAAACGCCAAACGCCCGCCCTTAGAGACTGGGCCAGGGGTGGGCCAAAACATTCACGTGGGACATACCCACATTGCTACACGACTCCCAGTCACGATCCTGTTTGAGGATTCAACCCTGAAGGCCCCAGCACTGGTGGACACGGGCTCTGAGGGGAATCTGCTAGACAGTAGATGGGCCAGGGAGATAGGGCTCCCTCTGGTGGCTCTTACCTCGCCTGTGCAGGTTCGAGCACTAGATGGCTCCCTACTCCCACCAATCACACACAAGACTCCTCCAGTAACTCTGGTGGTGTCAGGCAACCACCGGGAGGTGATCGAGTTCTTCGTGACTCAGGCCACCTCCCGTGTGGTTTTAGGATTTCCATGGATGCTTAAGCACAATCCCCGGATTGATTGGCCGTCCGGGGTGGTGGTTCAGTGGAGCGAAACCTGCCATCGGGAGTGTCTCGGTTCCTCGGTTCCTCCCGGCTCCCAAGCTAAGGAGGAGGTCCGAGTCCCGCCCAATCTGAAGGCGGTGCCAGCGGAGTACCATGACCTTGCGGACGTGTTCAGCAAGGATCTGGCTCTCACGCTTCCTCCCCACCGCCCGTACGATTGTGCCATTGATTTGGTTCCAGGCAGTGAGTTCCCGTCCAGTAGGCTGTACAACCTCTCACGGCCGGAGCGTGAGTCAATGGAGACCTACATCCGGGACTCATTAGCCGCCGGGTTGATCCGGAATTCCACCTCACCGATGGGCGCTGGTTTCTTTTTTGTGGGTAAAAAAGATGGCGGACTTCGTCCATGCATTGATTACAGGGGGTTGAATGAGATCACGGTTCGCAACCGATACCCGTTGCCCTTGTTGGATTCAGTGTTCACCCCCTTGCATGGAGCCAGAATCTTCACCAAGCTGGATCTTAGGAACGCGTACCATTTGGTTCGGATTCGGAAGGGAGACGAATGGAAGACGGCATTTAACACCCCCTTAGGTCATTTTGAGTACCTGGTCATGCCGTTCGGTCTCACTAATGCTCCCGCGACCTTCCAAGCGTTGGTAAACGATGTCTTGCGGGACTTCCTGCACCGGTTCGTCTTCGTATATCTAGACGATATACTCATCTTTTCTCCGGATCCTGAGACCCATGTCAAGCATGTACGTCAGGTCCTACAGCGGTTGTTGGAGAACCGTCTGTTTGTGAAGGGCGAGAAGTGTGAGTTCCACCGCACTTCTTTGTCCTTCCTGGGGTTTATCATCTCCTCTAACTCCGTCGCCCCGGACCCGGCCAAGGTTGCGGCGGTGAGAGACTGGCCCCAACCCACAAGCCGTAGGAAGCTGCAACAGTTCCTCGGCTTTGCTAATTTCTACAGGAGGTTCATCAAGGGCTACAGTCAGGTAGTTAGCCCCCTGACAGCCCTGACCTCTCCAAAAGTTCCCTTCACCTGGTCGGACCGGTGCGAGGCCGCGTTCAAGGAGTTGAAACGGCGCTTCTCGTCTGCACCAGTTTTGGTGCAGCCCGATCCTAGCCGCCAGTTAGTGGTTGAAGTGGATGCCTCGGACTCAGGGATAGGAGCGGTGCTCTCCCAGAGCGGGAAGACCGATAAGGTCCTTCACCCGTGTGCCTATTTTTCCCGCAGGTTGACCCCCGCTGAACGGAACTATGACGTCGGCAATCGGGAACTCCTTGCTGTGAAAGAGGCCCTCGAAGAGTGGAGACATCTGTTGGAGGGAACAGCCGTGCCATTCACGGTTTTCACTGACCATCGGAACCTGGAGTACATCAGGACCGCTAAGCGTCTGAACCCCAGGCAAGCCCGCTGGTCATTGTTCTTTGGCCGTTTTGACTTCCGGATTACCTACCGCCCCGGGACCAAGAACCAGAGATCGGATGCATTGTCCCGGGTGCACGAAGATGAGGTCAAAACGGAACCGTCGGATCCCCCGGATCCCATCATCCCGGAGTCCGCTATCGTGGCCGCCCTCACCTGGGACGTGGAGAAGACCGTCCGGGAGGCCCTGACCCGTGTCCCGGACCCCGGAAACGGACCAAAGAACAAACTATACGTCCCACCAGAGGCCAGGGCCGCAGTCCTAGACTTCTGTCACGGTTCCAAGCTCTCCTGTCACCCAGGGGTGCGAAGGACCGTGGCAGTCGTCCGGCAACGCTTCTGGTGGGCATCCCTGGAGACCGACGTCCGGGACTACGTCCAGGCTTGTACCACCTGCGCCAGGGGCAAGGCCAATCACCAGAAGACCTCAGGGCAGCTACAGCCACTGCCCGTGCCTCATCGCCCCTGGTCCCACATCGGCCTGGACTTCGTCACGGGTCTCCCGCCGTCCCAGGGAAACACCGTCGTCTTCACGATAGTGGACCGTTTCTCCAAGGCGGCCCACTTCGTGGCCCTCCCGAAGCTCCCTACGGCCCAGGAGACAGCGGACCTCCTGGTCCACCACGTCGTCCGTCTGCATGGCATACCATCAGACATCGTCTCCGATCGCGGTCCCCAGTTCACCTCACATGTCTGGAGGAGCTTCTGCCGGGAACTGGGGGCCTCGGTCAGCCTTTCGTCCGGGTACCACCCCCAGACCAACGGGCAAGCAGAGCGGGCCAACCAAGAATTGGAGCAGACACTACGCTGTGTGACAGCCGCGCACCCGACGGCCTGGAGTACCCACCTGGCCTGGATCGAGTACGCCCACAACAGCCAAGTGTCATCAGCCACCGGCCTCTCCCCGTTTGAGGTGTGCTTGGGGTATCAGCCCCCCTTGTTTCCGGTGGTCGAGGGAGAGGTCGGTGTGCCCTCGGTCCAGGCCCACCTACGGAAGTGCCGTCGGGTGTGGCGTGCTGCCCGCTCTGCTTTGTTGAAGGCCCGGACGAGGGCGAAGAAACATGCAGACCGGCGGCGGGCCCCGGCTCCCACGTATCGTCCTGGGCAGGAAGTGTGGTTGTCCACCAAGGACATTCCCCTTCAAGTGGACTCCCCCAAGCTCCAAGAACGATACATCGGTCCCTTCAAGGTCCTCAAAGTCATCAATCCCGCCGCAGTGAGGCTTCAGCTTCCGGCCTCACTGCGGATTCACCCAGTGTTTCACGTCTCCCGGATAAAACCCCATCACACCTCACCCCTCTGCACCCCGGGTCCGGCACCACCTCCTGCCCGGATCATCGACGGGGAACCGGCTTGGACCGTGCGCCGGCTCCTCGATGTCCGTCGAATGGGCCGGGGTTTTCAGTACCTGGTGGACTGGGAGGGGTACGGCCCCGAGGAGCGCTCCTGGGTGAAGAAGGGCTTCATCCTGGACCCGGCCCTCCTGGCCGACTTCTACCGACGCCATCCGGACAAGCCCGGTCGTGCGCCAGGAGGCGCCCGTTGAGGGGGGGGTCCTGTTGTGTGGGCCGCTGAAGAGGAGGTACTGCTGGCCCACCACCACCAGAGGGCGCCCTGCCTGGAGTGCGGGCTCCAGGCACCAGAGGGCGCTGCCGCCGACGAAGGCTGCCAGGGTGACAGCTGTCACCCATTACTGGACACAGCTGACTGCACTCAGGACGGAGGTATATCAGCAGGACAGCGTCTCCACCTCAGTGCCGAGATATCGCCTTGAGATTAAGGTAACCTTCTCTGCAAGCTCATATTGAAGACTCTGATAAACCTTGGTAAACCTTTTCAGGACAGCTGACTACAGAAAGCTACTTGCTTGGATAAGTACTCACCTTTCCTGCTTCATTGTAACAAGAGGTGGAGGCGGCTTCTCCCCTCTCTGTCTACTGGGTGCTGTCGCACCCATACCTGTGTGTTTGTGCTCTTTCCCGCCAGCAGTACCGGATCCGACGAGCGGAGGCAGTGGCCACCTGGGAATTCGGGACTTGGCGGTTCCAGTACTTCTGGGGTTCGGTGGCAGAGGAAATCTGGGTGGTTCCGGTTCGACTAGGACGGACGCCTCCTACCTTCGAGCCTGCCCACACGACACCAGCAGATTTCGGCTTCAACTCCAAATTATTAATTGTTGTATTGGTTGTGCTCTTTTCACAACAGTAAAACTTGTTATTCACCTTTCTCCATTGTCCGTTCATTGCGCCCCCTGTTGTGGGTCCGTGTACCTACACTTTCACAACAAAAAGAACACCAAAATGTCCAGCCAACCCCCCCCAACACACAACAGTTGTGGATGCAAAAAAAATTGAAAGTAAATAATACTTGGTCGGAGCAAATGAGGTTTTTTTTTTGTCCCAAAAAATGAATTCCAGTTTATGTTTTTATTCGCTTGGCGTTTCAGCTGTGGTTTGTTGATATGTGATTGAAGTGGATACTTTTGTAGAGGAGACTTCGCTTGACATTTCGATGTATAATAAGTGTATGTTGGTGTCAGCATTGGTTAGTTATGCGTGTTCAAATGTTCCAAAACAGGGCAAGTCCTCAAATTTAGGGACTCTAGGGTTTAAGAGGTTAAGGAAGCCCTGATAATCGTGATGATGCTAAAGAAGATCTTATCAGATATTCCTGCCGTGTGTGGTGTGTTAAGAGTGCTCTGATCTGCTTGGAAGGACGTCAGGGGCGCTCCGATCACAAATCGGGGATATTCAACATGTTGGATTGTCTTGGTCCAATATCGCAGTGTGTGTTATGTCCTCCGAGTACAAACGAGCACGCAGCCTGCTGAATGTGACGTGTAGCCAATCAGAAAGCAATATGAAGAACACACGGAGCGTAATCTAAGATCTAAACAGCTGTTCTGACTTACCAGAAAGTCTGCTGGTCGCGCTACCTCCACTCCTTTAAAGAACACCTTTTCTTTTTGCATTGTTTCTTCCCTCTGTTGTAAATAGTCCACAAACTATCTCCGTTTGTTTACTGTGAACTCACGTTTAATCTCGAGAGATTTTGCGAGATTTCCTGTCTGACCTGGGAATGTTCGTGTGTGAAATCTGTTCATGTGTGTTGTTTTTACCGTGTGGCTGATCACCACACACTGTACGACCAAACCTGTTAGATCTATGATTTTTTTATCTTCACATGTGTGGTCTCTCAGGTTTTGGAAACCTACAGATAATTTTAAAATCTTGCTGTGTGAACCAGGTTTTAGTCTCTCGTGTATCTTTACATTTCTATTATCTTTTTATTATTATTATCACTTGCACCGTGGGCCTCGGGGAGTTCTGCAGTTTCAGTCCTGTATATGTTCGGTACATATGGCATTGATAATAAAGCTGACTTTGACCCTATATTTATTTTCAGTGATGTTCTCGTGAGGCCATTCAGACATATCAGACTTGTGTTGTTGCAAACATTAAAATCATTCCCACACTGAGTAAATCTCAAGTCTGATGAAAACTGTTATCCACACAAGGTTTTTTAAGATGACGTCTGGAAATACTTTAATTCTTTATTGCGGAAATTATTTGTGAATAAATGCAGCATTTTTTTTTTTTAAAGAAGTCTCTCTGTTTTTGCTCCGGGTGCGTTTCTCAGTCTGAACCAGAAGATGCCAGCAGTTTGTCCCACCAACCAGAAGAAGAAAAAACATTTTATGTTTCAAATATTTTTATTATGAAGCATAAGAATAGCAATAATACAAATGGTGTGGAATGGATATCTTGCTTCTTGTAAAAGTGGTGGCTGCAGGGATTCACACACGCTTCTCAACAAAGAATAGTTTCTAGATCCCCCCCCCCATTGTGCTGTCTGTTCTTCTGTAACTTGTTTTTCTCCTGCTGGTGTGACACAGCACCATTGGTCTGAGAAATCCGCCATGTTGTTCAGGAGCCATGTGGAACAGCGGGCGTTGGTCGCCCGCGTGGCGAGTGTCCTTGAAGAGTCAAAGGATCAGTGTGACTTACAGGAGCCCAGGTTGACTGTTTATCTGGTGGACACCACAGTGGAGGACAGGGATGTTTGGATTCACACCCTAATGGCAAACATTGATGACCAGTCCTCAGCCGCTAAGAACTCCCCCGCTAACTAGCTCTATTTTGATCAACCTGTTGGCATGTTATTTATTTTTGATAGAGAACTTTTATGGTGGTGCTAACAAAACAAGGGAGTTTTTGTTTCCCCTTAAGTGTGTTCTTTAATGTAGCCCATCGGTTGTTAGTACTATTGTGTCAACTTAGTGTCACAGTTGAAATCATAATATTTAGTTCATTGCATGTTGACTTGCTGTGTAATTTTTCTTTAGGTTTTTATTTTGGTCAATATATGTGAAATATTGCTTGTTGTTCTTTGTCCTGATATACCTTCCTCCCACTAAAAATTAAATTTAGTCATTTCTAATGTATGCAGAAATGTTTGTTTTTTAATTAAGTATGTGAACCTTGTCGCTGCTTAACAGATGACCCGTTTCTTGTTAGCTGGTTGATGATGCTTTTCTGGTGCTTCAAAATCATACAGTTGGTCGCATCTTTTAAATTTAAAATGTCACTGACTGTTGGTTGCTGAATTCTGATTAGTTATTTTTCTCCTAGTGATGGATGTAGGTTATTTGTTTGAATCATTGTGTGCCAAATAAGGCAAACATACAGATTTGATTTACAGATTGCTGTCGGTTAATATATTTCTCGTTTGGTTGCTGTGATCATGAAAAATATGAACGTTTGTTTTCCCTACACAATGTCTCATGCAAAGAAAGAAAGCAGCTCACTGTCATGTGACCACAGTGGAGGAAGTAACCCTGTCATATCACCCTTAACCTTATTCATATTGCATGCTGGTGCCTTCTTTGGCATTTCTAGTTTTTAAAGCAAGTTTATAATGTTATGGGATTTGCTTTTGAAATAGTCTTTAACCCCATTTATGATGTAGAAAAAAAAATCATATTCAAACTTCAGTGCCTCTTCAACAAAACAAGTTATCCAGACAATTGTAGAACCAAGCCTCTGCCAGCTTTAATTATTTATTTGTTTTTTAAGCTTTAGGTCACAGCTGTGACATAATTTGTTCACTCCAGGGGTCTGGGCACAATGATGATTCAATATTTGAAGTTCTTGAGATTAGTGGTGGCAGGAAGAAGTGTTTTTTGTCCGAGCCCATGGATTTGCAGTGTCTATTCAAAAAGCGGTGCAAGGACACTGAAGTACATTGTTGTTTGAACTTTTTTCTTAATAGATGCATCGAGTGGACTTGAAACACAAACTGCTTTATGGGGCCCTGTTTAGCCATCACAACCTGAGATATGGTCATCAATGCATTTTAAGACCTCTCTTGCATAAGGACAGCTCATCCAAGTTTGATAGAAATTGCTCTGTGACAGTAGCTTCTCTCACTCAGTCTAAAAATGTAAAGCTTAGCTATAAACATAAATTCCACCTCCTAAGTCAGAGTATTTTGGACTTAATTTGCAGCAGTCATTATGAAATACAAAAGTTTGTTGCACTATCTGGTAAATCTATCTGGAGTACTTGCTGTACAACTGATTGCCTGTGTTAACTGTAATCTGTTTGTCCATATGCAGTGCATCTAGAAAGTATTCACAGCACTGCAGTTTTTTAAATAAATTGGCAAAAAAAAAAAAAAAAAATTAAAATCATTATGGGGTGTTGTGAGTAGAATGAATTTCATCCATTCTGGAATAAGGCTGTAACATAACAAAATGTGGAAAAAGTGAAGTGCTGTTACTACTTTATGGATACACTGTATATAGTTTGACTATGTATAAAAATAGCAACATTTTAAATGGTTACTACAATATTAAGGAAAAGATACAATAAACAGGCATAACTACAGCAAGTCACTGTCCAACACCTTAATGGACCTGACTGTATCCTGACTTTAGTGTCTTGTATGTAATTAACAATGACTGTGGCTCAGATTTGCATTCTTTGAAGGCTGCATTCATCGGCTGCATGTTATGCGTCAAAGTAGTCCAGTGAGGCCGTCTAATTTCGAAGGCTCCTTGGAATTCAGTCTATCAAGGTTGCCCTCTTTTCTACTAAAAAAAGGTGTATCTTTTGCTTGCTCAAACAATTCCTTGAGTCCTTGTGCAGGGGCCAACATCCCCACCAAGACAAAATGGAGTGAAATTTTAAAAGGGGGGGGGGGGGGAACTGACAATTCCGGGCTCCATATGAAGAAATATTTATACTTTTAAAAATTATCTACATATATGTACTGAGAAATAATTACTAAACTACAGGTTACATCCACACTAAGTTGTGCTGTTAATTTTAATAATTTTCTGACTGCATCAGTTGATGCAGCGTGATTACACACTGATGTTCCAAGTGAAGAAAACTTTAATGCAAACTCATAACTTCATCTAAACCGTTTAACCATCAAGACAAGTTGCAGCTTGTGTGCTCAGACTGAGCAGCAAAAATACAAACTTTACAAGCGCAAACACTTCCTAAAAGGTTGGATTTCGGACTTTGATGCACTGGGAATCTTGTTAAAGTTGAGGATCACATGGATTTCAGTCAATATCAGCAGATTCTGGAGAACAATGTTCATGAATCAGTGACAAAGTTGAAGTTGCGCCGGGGCTGGATCTTTCAAAAAGACGACGACTCTAAACGCTGCTCATAATCTACTAAGGCATTTATGCAGAGGAACAAGTACAATGTTCTGGAATGACCATCTCAGTCCCCAGACCTGAATATTATTGAAAATCTGTGGTGTGAATTTAAGTGGGCTGTCCATGCTCAGAAACCAACAAACCTGGGATGTTTTGTAAAGAAGAATAGTCCAAAATACCTTCAATCAGAATCCAGACTCTCATTGGAAGCGATTAGAGGCTGTTATTTCTGCAAAAGGAGTCCTACAAACTTAATTTCACTTCTCAAGTATCACTTTGTTTTTCTGCTATGTGATATATTTAATCAAAACTGCTGATCCAAACAACCAATGATTTATAAAGGAAAATCATGGAAATCATCAGGGGTGCCCAAACTTTTGCATACAAACGTATGTTACAGTTGTGCAGCACTTTAAGAAAATGAGTAAGTTTAACATCAAAGAGTAAAAAGGTGATGATCCTAAAGAAAGAATAAAGTGACATAGCAGTGTTTTTCTTGGCTTTTTTATTAACAGCTGGGGCAGGCCAGGAAACACACTTCAATCTACACTACACATTATTATTATCACTTACTGAGGCGTTGCTGGGCCGGTAGCATAGATTTACATTTATGCTTCCTGTCTATACCTGCCCGCAGTAGCGGGTGTATCCCAATACCCGGCCACTGTGCATAAACTGATGACGTCATAGCGCGCAGCCCAAGAAATGTCCGTAGAGGAAAAGATGAAAAGGTGAGAAGTGTGTGTTGGTGCCAATATGGATATTACAGATGATTTTATCATGGATAGTGAGACAATGAACAGGAGCCAAAGCAGCCAGCTTGATGAAGATGCACTGGCGAATTTGTAGAACAGCGCGCGCCAGTCAACACGACAAACGTTAAAGTGAGACAACTTTTATGTACTCCGCGTTTGCTGGGTGTTTTGAAATTACATTAAATATTGTGAATGTTATTCGACATGTTGTGTATCTCAGTAAGTGATAATAATGCAAATAACATGCAGTTGTTGTGCGGTATGCATTTTCTGAGTCCCTCCGTCCATGCTGTCGCCCGCAATGACCGATATTCTCCCTCGTTTAACTCTAGGAAAATATCGGTCATTTTGGGCGACTGGGCATGAACGGAGGGACTCTGAAAATGCATGTTATTGTATTATTACTATGTTAAAAAATGTCTTTATTCGTGGGTTTTAAGGAGTCCCTCTTCTGATCGCCGTCCTTCAAGGGGGGATCTTGCTGTACAGGATGACCCTTTTGGGGTCATCAGGCATTGGACAGATGATGTCACAGACGTCTTTCAGTCGATCCACGTTCTCCAGGATGTCTTCAGGCAGTTGGGTCTGGAAAAGATACAAAAATATTTGAGTTAAAAGTCCATCAGGTAACTTTTCACAAGAGTTCTCACAGACACTCAAGTCTGTTTTTAATGACGTGGTGTTTTTTAAAGTCATTTATTGATCACAGCTGCTCTGACTGATGAAGAAGGTAAAAGCAGATGGAGTGTTTCAGAATGTCACTTACTTTGTATTTGTCCTGGAAAACTTTTGGCAGCGCCTTGGCCCACAGTCCATGAGGGAAGGTCTTCAGCAGCTCCTTCAGCCTCAGCTTCAGTTCTGGGCTGAGAGCTGCAGGGGAGGAAGGAGGGCTGGAGGAGGAAGACAGGAAAGAATTCATCAGATGATTCTCTCTGTGACACTTTACCATCACTTCACTGTGTGACATGAGTTTCATCTCAGCTTTAATTCAACACTTCAACTATTTCACTCCCTCACTGTTCCCTCTTCTTGTTCCCCACAGACACTGATTTACCCTCAAACATCAGACCATCATCTGAACATTTGTCCAAACTTGATATGTGGATGACAGTCAGCTCCAGGAGTTGCACCTAAGGGTTTGTTTTGGCAAAGGTCAAGGTCAGTGAGGTGAAAGGTCAAACATTTGTGCAACAAACACAGCACACATTTGGATCTGGATTCTGGAATTGCCCAGGTCAGATTAAATCGATGAAGGTGAAGGTCATTGTTGTCAAAAGCAAAAAAAAAAAAAAAAAAAATTAAGTTTTTCAGTCTGATTTAAATGAAACTTGGGACACATTTGGAGGTGGTTTTTGGAAATGACCAGCAAGTTCACATTTTCCTGACCTCCGTCATTGGGGCCGAGCTCATGTCTTCCTGTCATTGTTGGCTGACTCCTCCCAGGTCCTTTTGCTGATTTCTACCAAACTTGGCATGTCAATGAAAGCTGATCCTGAAACTGCCCTGAAATAATTAATTTTGACAAAGGTCAAGGTAAAGGAATTTGATTTTCAAATCACAATTGGGTCTTGATACAACCAAAGTTGGGAATGTGTCCAAATTCTTGCCACTTCATTGGACCAGTTTCTTGTGGCTGTTGGACTGTCCCAGGGCTGTCCCTTCTCAACAATCCTGTTTGCGATTTTTGTTTTTTCTTATGAACAGGATTTCAAAGCTCAGTCAGAAATTGGAGGGTGTTCAGTTTGGTGACCGCAGAATCACATCTCTGCTTTTTGTAGATGATGTGTTTCTGCTGGTGTCAGACTGAGACCTCTGATGTGCACTGGGCATGTCTGAGGCCCAATGTGAAGGGCCTCAAACAAGGATGACAATCAGCACCTCCAAATGGTCATGAGCTTTGGGTAGGGACTGAAACAACAAGATCATGAATAAAAGGGAAATGAGGTCTCTTTGTACGGTATTCCAGTCTTACACTCAGGGACAGGGTGAGACGTTTTAATAGCAAGAGAGACTTGGAGTAGAGCCATCGATCTTTCAGACTGAAAGCAGATCACAAAGCTGGTTCTGGCATCTACTGAGGATGCCCCCTGGTCATCTCCCCCACCAAGTCTTCCAGGCACATGGGAGGAGGCCACAGGGAAGACCAAGGACACACTGGAGAGATTTTATCTCCCACGTGGCTTGGGAACACAGCGGGATTCTCCTGAAGGGGATTAAAGGTCAGAACAGGGAAGTTTGGGTTGAGCTGCTTCGTCTGCTGACACATGACCCAGATAACTGACAGAACTGAATGAATTAATTAATTTGTAGCAAATGTGAGTTGGACTCTGGAATCGCCTTGCCTAGGTCAGCAAGAGATCAATGATTTGGGTGAAGTAATCGTCAAACGTCAGACTGCCGTAGCTGTTATTGTGTTCATGTTCACAATAACTCCTCTTACTGATTCATAAAAAAAGATACAAGAAACCAATGCAAGTGTGTAAGTCCAACTCTAAATCACATCATTCACTCACTGTGCTGAAGATGGGCGTGAGGACCGGCGTTCTGTCGGGACCATCCTGATGTCCCTCGTCATGATGACACCGGCATTCTCTCTGCTGGAGGTGGACGTCCTGTGAGGGGTCTGAGGTTTGTCTGCAGAGAGAAACAGTCTTCAGCTAAAGTCCAAACCTGCTGAGACAGAGACGTGTGTCTGTCTCACTGCTACTGACTGTACAGAACTGCAGAAATCTGATCTGATGTATCAGGTAAATATTTCTGTGTAGGCTCTCAGTTGTCCAGGTAGTTTCCAAGTAGAGGAGCTTGAATCTTCGACTGGACTGGGTTGCTTGACGCGAGGACGTTTCGCTTCAAATCGCAGAAGCTTCCTCAGCTAAAATTCTTGCTCTGGTAGTCTGACAGTCCAGTCGAAGATTCAAGCTCCTCTACTATCAGGTAAATATGGCTCAGGGTTGTTTTGTACAAAGCACCAAACCAAAAGATTTACAGACTTTTCCAAACTGTCTGAAAACCTTTTTCATGACTTTAATGTAATTCTGTATTTATTCTAAGACAACGCTGCACATGCAACATTCATAGTCTAAAAATTAAGAACATGGACATGAAGAATGTTTTGTTTTTTTCCTGAAAAGGGGTTTGATCCTCAGAGTGACTGACTCAGGAACATCTTGATTGTCTGCTCAGTTCTAATCCAGAAATGTCACTTATGGTTCAAATGGTTCAATTTTTTTGACGTTTACTGAGAAAAACATGCACATGTGTACATCTACAGAAAGTCTCTTCAGCCAACCAGACGTGTCTGATTAGACTTTCGCTGATTCTTTTCCGACATTAAGGGGTTAACTTTGAGCTTGCCCCGTACCGTTACATTGTTCCAACTCTACAATGGAATAGTTAAAAACATTTTTATCCCAAGTGCAATGGTGAAACTAAAAATGTATAAAAATAATGCTCAGGTTGCAAAATCCCACAGTTCCCCTTTAAAAGATTATATTCCAAAACCAAAATTTACCGTTGAATACTCGCGGTGCAGCTGGTCTGACCCTCACACTGGCGTTGATCTGGTGTGGTCGGTTCATGTCCTTTGAGACCTGCTGAGGGCTTCTCACCTTGACTGTCTGGGGCTCAGTGGATGAAAAGCACATCATCTGCAAAAAGTCAAAAACAAACATTGATGTGTATAATCCAAAACCATGACCAGCAGTAAAATAATCAGCATTTGGTGTAATTATATGGATGTTGGATGGTGTCATAATGGCACATATTGTTTTATCAGGGTAAGTTAAAAAATCAAAAACATGTATTTTTACATGTTGGCTGTAATTTTGATGTGAGACACCAGCTGTTGTGTTCAGCATATCAAGTTCATTTGTCAAAGTATTTCAGCTATTCTTCATAATTTTATGGTGCCAGCTGTTTATTTCATGCACCTTGTGTTATAGATATGTTGTGAAACAGAAGCTGCAGTCCCAATTTCATCACTTTATTCTGTGTGAGGTTGGAACCTTCAGCATCTGATGGTGAGTAAACAAACTGGAAATTTAATTCTGATGTTAAAAATATTCAACAGGCAGTAAGTGTATAATGTAGAAATACGTATGTCCACCATTGGACACATGACGGTTCTTCAGTCAGTCTGTTTTGTCCTTTCTTTGGTTTTCTAACAAGATCTCACAGGATCACTTGCTTAATATGACTGAAGTCTGATTTCTTCCGTTTACGGCGAATCATCCAAACTTCCATCATCTAATAAAGACTTCAGTATTAAGAGGTTTGGTTCAGTTCTTTCAAGAAGAAACTTTAAAAGTGAACTGACAGGGATTGATGCAAGTTTCACTTCAAAACCATGTAGTTGTTGGATCAGATTTGATGTAATCAACCTGAAGTTGCTTACGTTTGACAAGAGAAGTGTTAGAAACAATTTTATTCCTCAAATAAAATAAATGTAATATGCTGCTAAAATTAAGAATAGATATTATTTATATTGGAGTTTCTGTTTTAGATTTCTGAGTCTCACCATTAATGTTGATAAAACAAAAGGCAAGAAAAATCTTCACATTTAATAGTAAACACTGGTATACAAATATTTAGATATTGTCTGCTTCTGAAATAAAATGTGCTATTTATTATGTATTTTGGCATGTTGAATTCAAATATGACAATAACAATGGCTAATTGGCTACTGTTTCCAAGATATACAAGGTTTTACATTTTGCATCTCCATAATTATAGTGTTAAAAGTAGAGGTTTCATGAAAAATCATAAACATAGGTCTTTTTATGTTTCTCTGACTGTTTATATAATATTTCACCTGTTCTCTTTTTGTAGCATTTTAAAAATCAGCAAAAGGGTTATATATTAATCCTTAGTAGCACAGTAGTAGCATTTCCTAAAACTACAGCAATCAACAATTTCAAACATTTTCATTCTCTGTGGCCCAAAATGAGTAAAGTTTGAGATATATATATATACACACATATACGAGGTCTGTTAGAAATGTATCCGACCTTTTTATTTTATGCAAAAAATATATGGATTTGATTCATATGTTTTTACGTAGGCCAAGCTTGAACCTTCGTGCGCATGCATGAGTTTTTTCACGCCTGTCGGTTGCGTCATTCGCCTGTGGGCAGGCTTTGAGTGAGCACTGGTCCACCCCTCTCGTCATTTTTTTATTGCGAGGAAATGGTGGAATGATTTGGGCTTTGTTCCATCAGAATTTTTTCAGAAACTGTTAGAGACAGGCAGCTGAAAACCATTCGGAAAATTAATTTGGCTTTCAGTGAAAATTTTATGGGATTCACAGAGATTAAGGAGTGTTACTACCGCTTTAAGGACGGCCCACAATGGCGCACGGCGCGCCGCGCACCGAGCCTGCGATCGACAGGCAGAAACGACCATTTCATTTCTAAACGGATGGCTGTATGGATCCGGGACCATCGTGTGCAATTTCTCTGGTTATCACAAGAGCTGGACTTCAGCCATTTTCCGGCAGATTTCACTTTTAACAAGAGATTTTGTCATGGAAAGCCGCGCGGAGGCTTCGCGCATCATGACGGATTCGCTGATGGAGCAAGACAAAGAACACCTGTGTTTTGGAGTGTCAGATGACAAGTTGGGACATGCCTATCTCGGCTTTCAGTGGCTTACCAGTCGAGTGAGTATAAGAGAAATTGTGGAGAGCTGGGCATGTCCCAACTTGTTCAAGCTGAAGGTTCAAGCTTGGCTGACGTAAAAACATATGAATCAAATCCATATATTTTTTGCATAAAATAAAAAGGTCGGATAGTTTTCTCACAGACCTCGTATATATATATATATATATATATATATATGTGTGTGTGTGTGTGTGTGTGTTTCGTGTTTGGCAGAAATTTGCCGATTTAAAAAAGTTCTTTCTTGTTGAAATGCGGCTGACAGACACTGATCAAGTCGACCATTTGATCCAAACAAATCACAAACCTCTCCAAATCGATTCTGCTCCATATGGACGATGGAGGGCATGCTGAGGAGCAGCGACATCAGTGTTCTGTATCCCATTTTTCTGTAGGCGATGTTTTCTCCAGTCAGCAGCTTGTACTCTGAGTTAAGCCTGGTTCGTGACAGTCGCCCCTTGTTCATCTGGAGGATGGCTCGGAGAGTCTTCTGAAACAATTCAAGTTCATCCATCTGTAGAAAAACAAATTCAGAGATAAACAAACAAACAAACAAACAAACAAGCTGAAACTTTTATTTGTTATTTCCTTTCCTTACCACTGACGCCTGTGTGCTTGCTGTAGTGGTTGGTAAGGTTAGACCTTACTTGTGTGAAGCACCCTGAAGCAACTTTGTTGTGATTTGCCGCTCTATAAATAAAGAAAAAAACAAAAATTGTAATTGGAAACTGACAAAGTGAAAGTTGGAGATGGATAAAGTGAAAATTATCATCAGTGTCTCGTCACATATAGAACGTGGCCTTTATGCTCCACTGATGGATAAAGTCAGACTTGAGTAAATCTGCAGTTACTTGGTGGAATATCACTTTAATTTCTCCAAATTATTTTAACATGACAGAATATTTTTAAATGTCTCTATGTGACTTTAAATCTAAAACTGATAAATTATTTGATAAACCCTTTCCATTCTGTTATTTTAAACATCTAATGTCTAAAATACTGCTCAATTCAATGCATTTTAACCAGCAAAACAGTTACAGTATCTGAATAAGTGTCCCCTGTCTGTCTCTGTCTTTATTTACCTTAACAGACCCAAACACAGCATCAAGTTACCCAAAACTCAGAGAAAGAGATTTTGAATGTTCACAATAATCAGAAATAATTATTGAAGGCGTCTGCTGTGCTTGATTTATTACTCTTTATTTATTCATTAGTTATTTTGAAAGGTTTTATTAGAGGTCCCCAATGACAACTATGTTTTTTCTGGAACTGTAAAAGCAAATAAACAGATAACAAGTCGGATGGTGCGAATATTTTAAATTTTTTTACTTTGCTGTAGATAGGTGAAAATGTCCAGTTGTTGTTCCAAGCGCATCCAACTGCTAACTAGTTGTGTGAACTAAGTGTTAATCGCTGCTGAGTGAAAAATGACACTGGAGTGAATTGATGTCAGGTGTCACCCATGGCAACCAAACCAAACAAAACAAAACAAAAAGAAAAAACCCTACAACCAAAAATAAATACATAATGACTATATTAAAATAAATTATTTTGAAACAATTACTCAGGAAAGAATTGTTGAGTTTAACTGTAAACAAATGTTTACAGTGATTTTAAGTATCTTTTTACTCCATATAACTTGTGATCAGACAAACATCCCCATTCAAGTGAAAAACAAACTGCAACTGATAATTAAAACCCATTAAAAACATAGCCACCTGATTTTGTACTTTTTATTTATTTTTAAAGGTCGCCAGTGACTATATTCTAGTAATAAAAGTCATTACAAACCTGTAAACAATTAGCTGGTCTCAAGATTATAAGAATCCAACAGTAGAAACTTTTACTTTGCTGTAAACAGGTCAAGACGTCCACTTATTCATGTTGTTCCAAGCACATCCAGCTGCTAACTAGTTGTGTAAACTGTTTACTGTTGCTGAGTGAAAAATGACGTCGGAGTGATTTTACGTCAGATGTTACCCATGGCAACCAAAACAAACAAACCCAACAACAAAGGATAAATGAATAAAAAATGTCTATATTAAAATAATTTATTTTGAAACAATTACTCGGGATAGAATTGTCGATTTTACTATAAACAATGTTTACAATGTGATTTAAGTATCAGAAGCCTTGATTTATTTTTACTCCAGACTTGCGATCAAACATTTCCATTCAAATGAAACACAAACTACAACTGATAATTAAAACCATTAAAAACGTAGCTGCACCTGATTTTGAAATTTTTATTTATTTTAAAAGGTTGCCAGACGATCCAGTAATAAAAGTCATTAAACCCAAAACTGTAGAAAGTCTTACTTTGCTGTAAATAGGTAAAGGTGTCCAGTTATTAGTTTCCTTCCAAGCGCATTCAACTGCTAACTCCTTGTGTGTCCCGCTGCTGTGCGAATTAGCGCCGGTACCACAGTCTTTTATACAAAGAGAGGAGGCGTGTTTTTGAAAACATGGCTGTGATTGGTCCATCTGATATGTCGGCCGCTATTGGCTATCACGCCACGCTCTGTGATTGGCTGTGGCGTAACCGCCGAAAATGTAAATTAGTCCTCCAGAGACTGTGGTACCAGCGCTATGTTGTAAACAAAGGCTGCAGCCAATCAGAGAGCGGCGTGTCTCAGCCAATCAGCAAAATGTCAGACTCCTGACTAAAAGTCACGTGACCAAATAAACCAATACCGACTCTTTTGCATTGGCTGGAGGAGTGACATTGGAGAGAGCTGACGGCACGAGTCACCCATGGCAACCAAACAAATCAAAAACTCGTTACAAAACAGATTTTTTTCCCCCCAAACAATTACGCAGAATAAAATATGGAGTTTAATTGCACAATAAATAAATAAATAAATAAAAAGATTTAAGTATCAAGAAGCTTTAATGATGATTCACTCCACGTAGGTTTTAAAACGTGCTGTTATCAGACAAACAACTCCTGTAACTGATGAATAACTTTAATTAAAACATAAAGAAATTAACCATTTTCTAACACACAAAATGGAGGAAAATACAGCGTTAACCTTCTTTTTCAAGTCAGTTTTGTTCAAATTCAGATCAGTTGAATGATTTGGTAAAGGTCCAGAGTCTCAGTCTTTGCTCTGCAGTCAGGGCTTCCTTATATTCTGCTGGGAATCGATGATATCAAACATCACAAAATAAGATTAAAAAATTAACAAATATTTTGATCAATTAATATGAATAATTTACAGAGCCTTACATTTTGTAGCTGCCCCGATTATCACTCACAAAGTCACCCTGCTGTCAAAATGAAAAAGCTGCTCTGTTATTGCTGAGATTGTCTGTAAACAACCAGTTAGGTTGAAAGATGGAACAATTCAGATAAAATATATCTTGTATAAAATATAGATCTTGCAGTCGATTAGCAACAAGGCAAGTTTTAAAAGACAGTTAAAGTCAATTTTATTTAGTCAGCAAAGGGAAAAGGAATGTAATCCTTCTGTTTTGTTTTTATGTGATTTCTTGTCCAAAAGACTAGCTTATCTTCTAGTCCATTATTTTCTTGTCCAAAACTTGGTGCTAAATTTGTTGTCGTCTACATTTGCACAGGGATAAAGTTGCTATTTTTTTAATCTATTAAGATCTTCTTGTTCTCTATTCAATTTGTACTTTTGTTTTATTGGTATCCCAGTGTGTGTGTGTGTGTGTGTGTGTGTGTGTGTGTGTGTGTGTGTGTGTGTGTGTATATATATATATATATATATATATATATATATATATATATATATATATATATATATATATATATATATATATATATATATATATATATAAACTGTCCACTTATTGCTGCTTATATTAATTGATGAGATTATGTCTTTGCAATCTGTACATGTTCAACTGAGCACCTCAATTTTGTCAAGTTTTAGCCTCAGATGGACCACAATGTAAATAAGCGTTTGTTCTATTGTGTCATCCATGTATCATTGATATATTCACTTTTCTGTCTTAACATTGATTTTTACAAAATTAACTCAATTCTGTAAATACTGATGATTTTTGTTTTACTCTAAATACTATTTAATCTAAGGGAAGGCTGTCCACATTGCCAGACTGGGAACTGCTCGACTCAGCATCCAACAGTTTGGTGAACACCTGCAGTGCCAGCCACATGGTCAGCTGGTGGTATCCGGTGACAGCGTTCACCTGCCTCATCCTGTCACCCGTCGTCTGGTAGAACGCCACCTGTGAGGCCTCGCGGTTGATCCCAGATATCCTGGACATCTTGATGATGCAAGAACTCAGATGCTTCTCTAGCAATGTGTAGTTTTGAAACTACAAAACTTTTATATCAATTTAAATTATGTAATATGCAAAACCGCTGGGTATGCTGGTGATTTTTCCACAGATTTGGCAGCTTGATACAAACTGAAGGCAGGTGTCAGGTCCTTCATGATGCCTCTCATATTTTCTTTGCTTTATGCTGACTGAAATAAATGATGCGTATTTCATCATATTGACCGTGTGTTACCTCAGTGATATTGAAATAATTTATGACTGAAAATAAAATGTGAATTGTTCTTAACAATGAGTTTTGTTGTTCAGTAAAAGAGTGTGGTTCTTCTAGAACAATATCAGGATCTTCAAGATTGAGCCAATATTTATAATGAAATCCTGGAATAAAAAAATGAGAAATTGCTGGAGTGAGACTGACTAAAATCCCCCAGATATATATATATATATACACATACATATATACACATACACATATACACATACATACATACATACATACATACACGAGGGTAGGCTGAAAAGTTCTAAGGCTCACTATGATGCAGTTAATGCATTAACTATCATAGTGAGCCTTAGAACTTTTCAACCTACCCTCGTATATACATACACATATACATATATACATACATATATATACATACATATACATATATACATACATACACATATATATATATATATATACGAGGTCTCTTAGATAATAAACCGACCCTTTTATTTTTTTTTTAACTATATGGATTTGAATGACATGCGATTACACCAATCATGCTTGAACCCTCGTGCGCATGCGTGAGTTTTTTCACGCGTGTCGGTGACGTCATTTCCCTGTGGGCAGGCCTTGAGTGAGATGTGGTCCCGCCCTCTCGGCTGAATTCCTTTGTTTCACACGCTGCTCGAGACGGCGCACGTTGCTTTATCAAAATTTTTTCTGGACCTGTGAGGAATATCCGAGTGGACACTATTCGAGAAATTAAGATGGTTTTCTGTGAAAAGTTTAACGGCTGATGAGAGATTATGGGGTGTTTCTGTCGGTGTAAGGACTTCCCACGGAGCGGGACGTCCTGCAGCGCTTCTAGGCGCTGTCGTCGGCCTGTTTCGAGCTTAAAACATCCTAATTTAAGGCTTAATTCACCCAGGACATCGTGAGAGAACAGAGAAGATTCAGAAGAGGCCGGCATGAGGAATTTATGCGGACATTCCACTGTTTAAGGACATTTTTTTAATGAAAGACGTACGCGCAAATTCGCCGAGTCGTTTCCGTGACGACTCGGCAAATCTGTGTGCGCCGCGACAGGAAAAACACCTCCGTGTTGAAAACCATTTGTAGAATTCAGGCGGCTTTTAATGACTTTCAACAAGTGAGTAACTGAGAAATTGTTTAACAGCTTGGGCATGTTCCAACTTGCCCGTTAAGATTTCCAACGGAGGTGTTTTTCCTGCCGCGACCCCCCGCGGTCGGGTCCAGCCCGACATGCGACTCTGCCCGCACGTTCTTTCATTACAAAATGACCGTTAACAATGGAATGTCCGAATAAACTCTTCATGCCGACTTCTTCTGAAAGTTCTCTGTTCTCTGACGACTTACTGCGTCAACAGAGCCTGAAATGTGGAAGTTTTCAACTTGAAACGGCGAGACGCTGCCACCTCGAAGCGCAGATCGCCATCAGGCGCCGTGGGCCGTCCTTAAAGCGACACTACCAGACCAAAATCTCTCATCAGCCGTTAAAATTTTTACCGAAAACCAGCTGAATTTATTGAATGGTGTCCACTCAGTTGTGCCTTACAGTTTTGAAAAAATTTTTATCAAACAAAGCAACAGTCTCTGAGCCATTCCTAAACAATGAAAAAAATCGACGAGCGGGTGGACGACTCCTCACTCAAAGCCTGCCCACAGGCGAATGACGTAACCGACAGGCGTGAAAAAACTCTCGCATGCCCACGCGGGTTCAAGCATGTCTGATGTAATCACACGTGATTCAAATCCATATGGTTTTTGAAAAAATAATAAGGTCGGATACTTTTCTAATAGACCTCGTATATATATATATATATATATATATATATATATATATATATATATATATATATATATATATATATATATATATATATATATATATATATATATACATACATACATACATACATACATACATACATATATATATACACACAAGGTCTGTTAGAAAAGTATCAGACCTTATTATTTAAAAAAAAAACATATGGATTTGAATCACGTGTGATTGCGTCAGACAAGCTTGAACCCTTGTGCGCATGCGTGAGTTTTTTCATGCCTGTCGGTTGCGTCATTCGCATGTGAGCAGGCTTTGAGTGAGGTGTGGTCCACCCCTCTCATCTATTTTTTATTGTGAATAAATGTCTGAATGATTTGGAGCTTTGCTGCATCAATTTTTTTCCAGAAACTGTGAGAGACCTTCAGGTGGACACCGTTCGAAAAATTAATATGGCTTTCAGGGAGGATTTTATGGGGATTAAACAGATTACGGGGTGTTACTGCCGCTATAAGGACGGCCTACAACTGCTGAGAGCGCGGCGCGCTCCCAGCCCACATTGACAGGCTGACACCCCGCTGGAACAAGCAGATCATTTCCAACGTGAAAGCTTTGTTGATCCGGGACCTCATCTGACTTTCACAAAAAGGCAGAATATGTGGACATCAGCACTTTTTCCGGCACATTCCACCGTTACAGGAGTTTTTTTCATGGAAAGAAAAGCGGAGGGACTAGCCACGGAGCCGTTCATTACGCGGGACAAAACCACCTCCGTGTTGGTCTCTCAGAACAGCTTTCAGGTGGATTTCAGACGGATTCCGGTTGCTTTCTAGTCGTGTGAATATCCGATTGTGATTGTGCATGAGCTGGACATGCCAGAACATGTCCCGTGAGGCTTCATCACGGCGTTGCTTTGCGCCGAGCGGCTGCACCGCGACGCGCGGAACTCCTTCGCACGTCTGTCTTAATGTGCCGGCGTGCTCCCAGCCCACATTGACAGGCTGACACCCCACTGGAACAACCAGATCATTTCCAACGTGAAAACTTTGTTGATCCGGGACCTCGTCTGACTTTCACAAAAAGGCAGAATATGTGGACATCAGCACTTTTTCCGGCACATTCCACCGTTACAGGAGTTTTTTTCATGGAAAGAAAAGCGGAGGGACTAGCCACGGAGCCGTTCATTACGCGGGACAAAACCACCTCCGTGTTGGTCTCTCAGAACAGCTTTCAGGTGGATTTCAGACGGATTCCGGTTGCTTTCCAGTCGTGTGAATATCCGATTGTGATTGTGCATGAGCTGGACATGCCAGAACATGTCCCGTGAGGCTTCATCACTGTGTTGCTTTGCGCCGAGCGGCTGCACCGCGACGCGTGGTGGAGCAGCTTATCTTTCCATAACAAAAACTCCTGTAACAGTGAAATGTGCCGTTCATTTTTAATCTGGACGCTGTCTTGATCTGGTATGTCATCTGACTAGCACAGGAATTGTGAAAAGACGTGGACATCAGCACTTTTTCCGGCACATTCCACCGTTACAGGAGTTTTTTTCATGGAAAGAAAAGCGGAGGGACGCGCCACGGAGCCGTTCATTACACGGGACAAAACCACCTCGGTGTTGGTCTCTCAGGACAGCTTTCAGGTGGATTTCAGACGGATTCTGGTTGCTTTCCAGTCGTGTGAATATCTGATTGTGATTGTGCATGAGCTGGACATGCCAGAACATGTCCCGTGAGGCTTCATCACGGCGTTGCTTTGCGCCGAGCGGCTGCACCGCGACGCGCGGAACTCCTCCGCACGTCTGTCTTAATGTGCAGGAAAAGTGCTGATGTCCACGTCTTTTCACAATTCCTGTGCTAGTCAGATGACATACCGGATAAAGACAGCGTCCAGTTTAAAAATGAACGGCACATTTCACTGTTACAAGAGTTTTTGTCATAGAAAGAGAAGCTGCTCCACCGCGCGTCGCGGTGCAGCCGCTCGGCGCAAAGCAACGCCGTGATGAAGCCTCACGGGCCATGCTCTGGCATGTCCAGCTCATGCACAATCACAATTGGATATTCACGCGACTGGAAAGCAACCGGAATCCGTCGGAAATCCACCTGAAAGCTGTCCTGAGAGACCAACACCGAGGTGGTTTTGTCCTGCGTAATGAACAGAGCCATGGCGCGTCCCTCCGCTTTTCTTTCCATGAAAAAAACTCCTGTAACGGTGGAATGTGCCGGAAAAAGTGCTGATGTCCACATCTTCTGCCTTTTTGTGAAAGTCAGACGAGGTCCCGGATCAACAAAGCTTTCACATTGGAAATGATCTGGTTGTTCCAGCGGGGTGTCAGCCTGTCGATGGGGGCTGGGAGCGCGCCGCGCTCTCAGCAGTTGTGGGCTGTCCTTAAAGCGGCAGTAACACCCCGTAATCTGTTTAATCCCCATAAAATTGTCCCTGAAAGCCATATTAATTTTTCGAACGGTGTCCACCTGGAGGTGTCTCACAGTTTCTAGAAAAAAATTGATGCAGCAAAGCTCCAAATCATTCAGACATTTATTCACAATAAAAAATAGACGAGAGGGGTGGACCACACCTCACTCAAAGCCTGCTCACAGGCGAATGACACAACCGACAGGCATGAAAAAACTCACGCATGCGCACGAGGGTTCAAGCTTGTCTGATGCAATCACACGTGATTCAAATCCATATGTTTTTTTAAAAAAATAATGTCGGATACTTTTCTAACAGACCTCGTGTATATACGAGGTGTATTAGATAAGAAACTGACACTTTTATTTTTTTAACTATATGGATTTGAATGACGTGCGATTACACCAATCATGCTTGAACCCTCGTGCGCATGTGTGAGTTTTTTCACGTGTGTCGGTGACGTCATTTCCCTGTGGGCAGGCCTTGAGTGAGATGTGGTCCAGCTCTTTCGGCTGAATTCCTTTGTTTCATACGCTGCTCGAGACGGCGCTCGTTGCTTTATCAAAATTTTTTCTGGACCTGTGAGGAATATCCGAGTGGACACTATTCAAGAAATTTAGCTGGTTTTCGGTGAAACGTTTAACGGCTGATGAGAGATTATGGGGTGTTTCTGTTGCTGTAAGGACTTCCCACGGAGCGGGACGTCACGCAGCACTTCCAGGCGCCGTTGTCGGCCTGTTTCAACCTGAAAACATCCTAATTTAAGGCTTAATTCACCCAGGACGTCGTGAGAGAACAGAGAAGATTCAGAAGAGGCCGGCATGAGGACTTTATGCGGACATTCCACTGTTTAAGGACATTTTGTAATGAAAGACGTGCGCGCAAATTCGTCGAGTCGTTTCCGTGACGACTCGGCGAATCTGTGTGTGCCGTGACAGGATAAACACCTCCGTGTTGAAAACCATTTGTAAAATTCAGGCGGCTTTTGATGGCTTTCAACAAGTGAGTAACTGAGAAATTGTTTAACAACTTGGGCATGTTCCAACTTGTCCGTTAAGGTTTCCAACGGAGGTGTTTTTCCTGTCGCGACCCCCCGCGGTCGGGTCCGGCCCGACATGCGACTCTGCCTGCACGTAGACGGTATTGCTTAAATTTTCATTGTTACGCAGATGATACCCAGCTTTATCTATCCATGAAGCCAGAGGACACACACCAATTACCTAAACTGCAGGATTGTCTTACAGACATAAAGACATGGATGACGTCTAATTTCTTGCTTTTAAACTCAGATAAAACTGAAGTTATTGTACTTGGCCCCACAAATCTTAGAAACATGGTGTCTAACCAGATCCTTACTCTGGATGGCATTACCCTGACCTCTAGTAATACTGTGAGAAATCTTGAGTCATTTTTGATCAGGATATGTCATTCAAAGCGCATATTAAACAAATATGTAGGACTGCTTTTTTGCATTTACGCAATATCTCTAAAATCAGAAAGGTCTTGTCTCAGAGTGATGCTGAAAAACTAATTCATGCATTTATTTCCTCTAGGCTGGACTATTGTAATTCATTATTATCAGGTTGTCCTAAAAGTTCCCTAAAAAGCCTTCAGTTAATTCAAAATGCTGCAGCTAGAGTACTGACGGGGACTAGAAGGAGAGAGCATATCTCACCCATATTGGCCTCTCTTCATTGGCTTCCTGTTAATTCTAGAATAGAATTTAAAATTCTTCTTCTTACTTATAAGGTTTTGAATAATCAGGTCCCATCTTATCTTAGGGACCTCGTAGTACCATATCACCCCAATAGAGCGCGTCGCTCTCAGACTGCAGGCTTACTTGTAGTTCCTAGGGTTTGTAAGAGTAGAATGGGAGGCAGAGCCTTCAGCTTTCAGGCTCCTCTCCTGTGGAACCAGCTCCCAATTCAGATCAGGGAGACAGACACCCTCTCTACTTTTAAGATTAGGCTTAAAACTTTCCTTTTTGCTAAAGCTTATAGTTAGGGCTGGATCAGGTGACCCTGAACCATCCCTTAGTTATGCTGCTATAGACGTAGACTGCTGGGGGGTTCCCATGATGCACTGTTTCTTTCTCTTTTTGCTCTGTATGCACCACTCTGCATTTAATCATTAGTGATCGATCTCTGCTCCCCTCCACAGCATGTCTTTTTCCTGGTTCTCTCCCTCAGCCCCAACCAGTCCCAGCAGAAGACTGCCCCTCCCTGAGCCTGGTTCTGCTGGAGGTTTCTTCCTGTTAAAAGGGAGTTTTTCCTTCCCACTGTAGACAAGTGCTTGCTCACAGGGGGTCGTTTTGACCATTGGGGTTTTACATAATTATTGTATGGCCTTGCCTTACAATATAAAGCGCCTTGGGGCAACTGTTTGTTGTGATTTGGCGCTATATAAAAAAATTGATTGATTACAAAATGTCCGTTAACAATGGAATGTCCGAATAAACTCCTCATGCCGACTTCTTCTGAAAGTTCTCTGACGACTTCCTGGGTCAACAGAGCCTGAAATGTGGAAGTTTTCAACTTGAAACTGCGAGATACTGCCGCCTCAAAGCATAGATCGCCGTCAGGCGCCGTGGGCCGTCCTTAAAGCGACACTACCAGACCAAAGTCTCTCATCAGACGTTAAATTTTTTACAGAAAACCAGCTGAATTTATCGAATGGTGTCCACTCAGTTGTGCCTTACAGCTTTTGAAAAATTTTTTATCAAACAAAGCAGCAGTCTCTGAGCCATTCCTAAACAATGAAAAAACGACTCCTCACTCAAAGACTGCCCACAGGCGAATGACGTAACCGACAGGCGTGAATCGTTAAGAAATGATTCGATCCACCGACATCAATAAGCTTTGTGCTTAACGATTCTGTTATCGGTCCTTCAGAGTGGCCGTTGTTTTGGCGGGTGTTTGTCAGTAAAATGGTCATTTCTCTACATTGATTACAGACCCTGAAGCGGGTCCTTAATCAACTTTTCTGCAGCGCAGCTTTGCTTTGAACTTTGAACCAATCGAAGCGTGGTTCGCAGATTGAAGCAATGCTTTGGTCGATTGCTTCGTTTATTTCTTTCTTTCGCTTAATTTTCACCCGCTAAAGCCCTAAAGAGCATACGTCTGTGAGTATTATTTACCTTTTCTATGTTAAACCGACTTGTTATGGTCTTTTGAAACAGTTGATAGATGTATTTTATAACTTAAAAACGGGAGCGATGCTAACGCGTTAGCATGTCTATAGCATTTTCAATGTTAAAAGTTAGCATTTAGCAATTGCAGCCTTCATCACGTTCGGGTGCATTTGTTTTCAAATTGTAATATTCCTTAAATTTATTTTTGCTTATATATTAATAATCTAATGATTATTATATACCATTTTAGAGAAATAGACAAAAAGAACCTGAATAGAAACACAACAGAAAATATATAATAGCAATTAACAATGAACATAAATAAATAAATACATACAGAAATAAGTGTTTCTTGTGAACACCTAGTGACTCTCACACCTCCATTTCATCCCTGTCATTTAAGTTTAATGACAGTTTGTTTCGGTCAAACCATATTTTCAATTTGTTAATTTCTTCAGTGATTTCCTCCCAGCTAACAATGGAACGTTGCCTGAACGTTACATCAAAGTAGCAGTAACGTTGCAGGAACGTTCATTTGTAGACTCTCCAGAACGTTCCAGGAATGTCGCCAAGAACGTTGCCAACCAACCAACCTAGAACGTTCTCAGGAGGTTGTGACACAGCATTGCTGCAACGTTGTTGCAATGTCCCCCAACACGAAGGAACACTGTGAACATTGCATGAGTCTGTAAATTGCAAGTTTATTACTTTAGAAGTATTATTACAATAGCAATGCATTAAGCCATGGACAAGTTCTCAGTAACTTCATTAGTTCTCATCCACCCTCCAGTGTTATTACAATTACAATAGCATTAAGCCAGGGATCAGTTCTCATCCGTGATGTGACCCATGACTAAGGTTTAAAGATTTTGTTGTTATTTTCACTGTGCAATTGTATACACTAGAAAATGAAATTTCTTTTCTCAATCAGTGACTTCAGTGCAATAAAACTTCAATAGAATAATTTACCTTACATAAATAAATAAACACATAAAATAATACAGTCATAGAAACAGGTAAAATAC